>NC_079476.1:20038194-20341224 GCF_026230105.1 Diorhabda sublineata
GGTGGTCTAGCGGTGATCTGGCATAGTGAACTATCCGTGACGTAGCAGCTGCATATTTCGAAAGGGTATGCGAAAGTGAACAAATAATAAGGGAGAAACATGATAAAACTCATTTGTGTAAGCTTATGATCTAACACATAAAAAAATTGAATTTATATCCTTGAAACATAACCAGACAGAAATCTATTCTATTTGTTCTATTCTCATAACAAATATAAAATACAAATGAACGCGAAATTAGGAAAATAATAGGAAAATAATCAATAAGAAATATATAGCCGTAAAGTATGAAACAATGTAGATAGGATTTAAGGTATCATTGAGGCTTATATGCTTCCCAGCCGTGGCAGTGCCCTAAGTGGAGAGTAGCGCGGTTTTACTAAAATCTAAACAAAAGTTTCGAAGAAAATGATCCATCATGGAAAATTCCCTTCAAATTGATCCTATCCCGATATCCTCTTTCATCAGAAACTGTTTCTCAAGTTAAATTATGCCTTCTTCTTTCTGTGGCGTCTTCTACCGAATGTTGGCGACCATAATTTGATAGACTTCTCTATTTTACGCCGTCTATACAGTCACATTTCAAAAGCTTCTAATTTTTGCATTGTTGCTACTTTTAGTGTCCACCCTTCCAACTGCGGTTGCTCAAGAGCTTTCTCATTTCTATGAATGTGGATCTTGCCATTTAAATTCTAATCTTAATCTCTAAATCAGGGTTCCATTCATCATTTATTATATATCCCAAGTATTTAAAGCGTTGTACTCTCTCAATGGAATCCGTTTCTATATACATATCTACATTTTGTATTTTTCTCTTACTAATCACCATAAATTTGGTTTCCTTTTTGTTGATCTTAAAACCAGTTTTGTCGCCTATTGTAGTTACTCTATTGAGAATCATCTGTAGATTTTTGACATTACCTTCCAATGAGACAGTCTAATCCGCATATATTATGCTTACACAACAAAAATGCTTCTATATATAAAATAATAGGCCTTCGGTAGGCAAAGAGTAACAATTTACTTCATGGAACCAAAGGAACAATACAGACGAAGACCCACCTCACCAGTGTAAAAAAGTATCGCCCCAAAATGATTATATTATTATAATGGAAGATACAGAAACTAAATATAGAATTTTGCAAATGAAACTGGAGTCGGGATTCTTCAAATTAGTGTATAAACTTTCAAGTATTTTTCTCGATATATTATTGAAAATTTGCTCCCTACGCTACTATTCTAATTAGTAAAACCACCGAGGCAAAGTTGATGGAGCGACTGTATAAAATATCATAAATTTCTTTTATTTCTTATTTCTTAAACCTTTTGATATTTCAATGCTTCTAAATGTTTTTGATTTTAGGTCACCTCTGTTTCAAAATTAGTTTTTTTAATAATTTTTGAAAGTTTCATAAAATATTGACGTTTCAACTTAACTTCAATCTTTATTGAAATATTATATTTAATATTAAAAGATGATATGGTTTATTACGAATATAAGATATTTATTTCATTACGACATAAACATTGATGAAATATTAACGTCATTAATCAACTATAAAGCATGAAATTGAATGATGTAATAATGTCGGGAAAGAATGGTAAGATGTCAATAAAATACAATAGAGGAACTGGTTCATATGTAGAATAATTGCTCTCATTAATTTCCTGAAACGTTTTAAATTACTATTATTATTTCATTCATTATCTTGCAAATGGAAAAACCAGTAATTCAATTCAGTGCTGAACTGCGCCAAACCATTTAATTTGATTTATTGTACTTATAAACATTAGTTCTTAAATATATGTCGTTTTTTTTTGGAAATAAACCCAGGTTCATTTGGCAGTTACTTCTGTTGGCCCGTGGTAACATGTACTAATATATTTTGAAGGTATACGATGGTTTGGGACACACGTTTTCAAAGTTAATTCAATAATTGAAATGTTCACTTCGAAAGGTTTGATAGACTAATATTTTTTATATAATCTCTTAAATAGCTTCATTTTAAATGGAGTTAAAGATCTTACAGTTGAATAATGAAACTGAGTCCATAAAGAATAATGAAACGAGAACTTTTCAGTATAATATTTCAATTAAACTTAAGAGACCATATCTGTTATACGAGGGTTGCTACTTATGTTTTGAGATATGGCAACACTGATCAACAAATCTGACATTGCCATCATGTAGTTGACATTTTTAACGCTGAACGTACTCAGAACGTGTTATAATACGAGTGCTATTTGAATTGTTTATGGACACTTAAAACATACATAAAGTTATACTTTTGACGTTGATTAAACCAACAGCTATGTAACAATGAACTCGATTCGACTTTAGATGTGAAGCACCATCTCGAGCCAGAAAACATTGATGCTGTGCATAAATTGATATTGCAAGATCGTCAAGTGATTTACCGTGATATTTGAGTATACTTGGGCATTATTTCGAAAAAAAAAGTTTTAATATCGTTACAAACTTATTAACAAAAAAAGGAGCCGATTGAATATCACAGAACGGGGAGATTTGTGGCTATTTCTTACAAAACTCAAGCTAAATATCGATAATTCGCTGTCAATCCATAAAGTAAATCCTTCTTATTAAAACTATATTTTTTTGTAATTACCAGAAGTTACATTACTTTAAAGTGTTTAATTTTTATTATATTACAACTATTATAACAATAATAATTAATATTTTAATAATTTATATATTTGAATAATACCGAAAACACAAAAAATGTACTATATTTATTTCAACTTCTCCGAAAGGGAAGTTTTCGAAATAAAATTTGTGAGAATTGATTCGTTCTTAGCTGTGTAGTTTTCAAAAACGTAATCGTTGGATGGAGTTACTTTTTCGTATGGCTATCTTTGTTTTTTTTATATCCACCCACAGCACAATCAATTAAAATTTAATTGAAAATTTGTTTATTTGATTCTATTTTCAACTAATTAACCCTATCAAGGAATCAATTCTAAAATTTTTTTTTTCGAAAACTGTTAATTCGTTTTTGACACTCAGCCACAACGCAAGCGTCCATAGATAGAACTAATCTCCATTTTTTTCGAGATTTTGAAATTGGTGGTAACGTTCCTGCAGGGGATCCAACAAAATTGTAGAGGTGATCTATAAAATAAAAAAGATTGGGAGCCAATGCTCTAGGCGATACAAATTGTCTTAGTTGTTGGTTAGCTCTTATAGCAACTAGAATTTTTACCGCTAATATGTTTCTGACATTGTCTATGGACTTATTTTCATATTTTTACACGTCTTTGTGTCATTGTTTTTCGGCGAGAGGAAAAGAAGATTTTCCGACAATTCATATTTATTTACCGATCCATTTTTCCAAAAGGTAATTAGTTAAGAAAGTAGTGATGTATCGTAAATTGATTGAAATAATAAATTAATTTCAATCAGTCCCCACTGTAATGTTTATGATTTGTAAATTATGTTATTATAAATAAATAAAATAAAGTTTACTATAAAAATGTTTTTGTTTTTGTAACAGACAATCCCTTATAATAAATGTGATATATTTCCTTAAGACATAAAGGTGACTTTTTCTACAATAAAGCTTCTAAGTTATCGACAGTTATTAACATAGAATTTTCAATTTTTCTACGTATAAGAAAGTTTGAAATATTTTTGATAGATGGTGGTAGTTACGCCGTTTGCATTAATACTTGAGTCAACACCACTAAGCCTCTTTTGGCCAGCGGATCACCCCTTTTTTTTAAGTACCGACCAACCTCGTTCTAGTCGCTAAAAACCATTGATCTTCATATTTTCGAGTGTGCTAAATAAAAATATGACACTTATTTTTTTCCAAAGTTGGGGGAACATGGTCAAAATCGAGTTTTAAGTCGAAAATTGGAAAAACTGAAATCGTAATTTTTACTGTTCTACTTGCTGTATTTTGGCGAATAATTAATTCATGAATTTTTTTTGGCATATCCTTGAACCAATCCAAAAAGTGAATACATCCGAATCCCCCAAAAATTTTCCTGCTGTATAGAAAATTCCGGAAAATTTTTTTTAAGGCTCTCCCTACTTTATGCATACCATTGACAAAGTTGAGTGAGGAAGTTTAAAATTTACTACTTCTGAATGCATGGTACTCTATGGAGAAGTTTTTATAGTTAGTTATAAAATTCATTTCTTTATTAGAATATGAATAGAATATAGAATTTTTACAAGATTTATTAGATGAACATACATAACAGCACTCTAAATTGGCTTGTTTACAAAGGCAAACTTCGGTTGAACATGGTGATTTCCCAGAACAAGAACAAAAATACTTTTGCAGAAGTTCCATAGCGTTGATGCCTTCGTAATAGTTCGGGGATATCGAATCATTTCCTACTATCCACCCATGACTAGATAAATCACTCGTTTCTATATTTGCTTCTGTCCATTGGTTCCATTCATTGAGCTGCCACAATCCTCGTAAAATGTGTTGTTGTAAAGCAGGCTGTGAGGGAGGTGGCTTATCGACCGATACAATTTTTTCTACAGCAATATGGTATCTCAATGAATTAATGGAGTGTCGCAAAGCTTTTGAATTTTTTCCAGGTCCATACAACATAGCTAGGAAATTGCTGACAATTTCTAAATTAGACTTTGAATCAAGATTTGTCATATCAACTAAGGCGTCCAACTCAAGATCTGACATTTTATTTAAAGAGGAAAAAACTGTTTTCTTTCCTATAAAATAGAGAGGTGACGTAGTGTCACAACCACTCAATGCGTGAGCTGCTGGCAATGCTGCAATTAATGACTTCCGCAATTTTTTCGCAAGTATATAAATTGGTATGTAATACTTACTTTTTGGGTTGGTTCAAGGGTATGCCAAAAAAATTTCATGAAAAAATATTCATTATTCACCAAAATACAGCGAGTAGAACAGCAAAAATCTCGAGTTCATTTTTTCCAGATTTTCGACTTAAAACTCGATTTTGACCATGTTCCCCAACTTTGGAAAAAAATAAATGTCATATTCGTATTCAGCACCCTCGAAAATATAAAGATCAATGGTTTTTAGTGACTAGAACGAGGTTGGTCGGTTTTTCGTTTTCTAAGCGACATTTTGGGGGTGATCCGCTCGCCTACTTATTGTCAAACAAACATTAGTAAAATATCAATAT
This sequence comes from Diorhabda sublineata, assembly GCF_026230105.1. Taxonomy (NCBI): domain Eukaryota; kingdom Metazoa; phylum Arthropoda; class Insecta; order Coleoptera; family Chrysomelidae; genus Diorhabda; species Diorhabda sublineata. The sequence goes on from NC_079476.1 coordinate 20,043,343, forward strand.
AAGGGGGAGATTTTATTTTTTGCCAAAATAACTTAAATATTAATCATAACACATAATATCCTCGAACTTAAAGAATGTTATCTTGTTGGCAAGGGATAGTTTGTTCTGGATTTCGATTAAAATTTGAAATTATAAAAAATTTATCATTAAATATCTCCGGAAATATTGATCTTAGCGACTTAGTGCTTAGCACCAAAAGTTTGTTGTTCACACATTTTTTTAGTTCCTGTTATTCACGAGATAAATTCGAAAAAACGCGACATTGTTGGAAAAATTCAGCATTGTTCAGCATTCAATTCTGAAAAAAATCCGTCCATGGTGTAAGCAATGCTATGAAATGCCAGTGAACTCCAGAAATTAAAAAATAAAAAATTAGAGCTTCTGTATTTTTTAAAAGAAAATCTTTACACCCCTTGTTGGAGTACTTAATATTAATATTGAGGGACCACACTTTCAGAGAATTTTTTTTGGGTTCTTGCAACAAAATTTCACGATGAGACAGAATAAAACATAGCTGAAAAAACAGCATACTAATCGGACGTATTGAAATTAATGGAAAACTTGTATAAATTAGAAAATCTAACCCTCACATCGGTTTTACTTTGTTAGGTTGACTAGAAAAAGCTAGAATGAGGAAATTGCGTTATTTATAGCTTTTATAAATTTACAAACTCAAATTATGTTTTTGAATTCAATAAAAAAGCGACGAAAATTCAAATTTATTTTGTAAACAATTTTTATAGACTTGAATCAGTTCGTTTTCAATATAATACTGAAAGATTGGATAAATATTTTTGAATCACTTTAAAGAATATACAAATATTTCATTTATTGCAATATTTTATTTATAATTGTGCCTTTTGGACTAGAACTATTGACGAGTTGGCAGTGATTATATTAAAAGAATATTATCACTTTTCTGTAATTAAGTTTCAAGTAACCACTCAAATTTTAAACAGCAATTGGTTGGCATGATATAAAAATGTATCTTTAAGAATTGAACATTTTACTTGATTAATATTATACAGCAATATTTTCTGTAAACATGTTGACCGTTGATCTAAAATCTAAAAATAGGTTAATCTAATTTTGAAAGTAGATTAGCTAATAATACTTGTATACGTTGTATTTTTTCAGATTATCTAACACATGAACAGTATTGGGTTGAATATTGAATCAAGTTAATATTCTTTTTTGTGTGTGCGTCGAAACTAATTATGGTTTCGGATACTGTAAAATTGGAACCTCTTGGATCACCTACGTAAGTAAATACAGTTTGAGTTTTATGATTTTTTCATTTTAATTACATGTTATTATTATTTTGATTCAACAAATACGACCTCTAAAGATGGACCTAAAATTCTGAAAATAATTTGCTCTTGTTTCGTGGGGTCATTTTTGTTATAATTTATTTTTTTCTGTAATATAGTTCGTTCCTGAGATATGGCTTACAGTTGTTCTTAGTTGGCCACCCGGTACATGAAGCTCGGCTTATCAATGTAATCTATCGGAGTAGAATTTATTTCAAGTTGTATCTTTTAACATTTTTGTTCTGGTCTTCTCAAATTAGGGTAAATAATTACTTTTTTGTAATTAAATGTGTGTAGAAGGCTTTTATATTAATTCACGTGCAAAATTATTCTTAATATTTGGTGGAGGGTTCAATTATTAATGTTTCGAATCTGATTTGGTGGTGGTAATAATTAATGACCCAATATGATTTATTGTATATTAAGAAATAAATTATTATATACAAGATTTAATATTTTTATATCATACTTGGTGACGGTTTTGATCAACAAGAAATTCAATACAAAAAAATTGTTTATCTTCATCAGATGACATTAAGGTTTTTTATATGAGGATGGCAACTAAGTACTTTCGCTTTTTACTGATAGAGAGCTTTGCTTTATTTTTTTAATAACTTATGATAGTGCTGTACTTTGCCGTTTGTGGATACTGGTACTTGGCAGAAATAAGAAAAGATCATTGAGCATAATTCTATACTATCTTAAATGGCCAGTAGTAAATGTCTACAAACAGAACTTAGTGATGCCAAACTATAAAAAAATTTAGGAAGTCACCAGTATCTAGACAATAAGATCAAATATTTTGACCATAGTCTTATACCTCTTTTTTGAAACCTATGTGTGAACCTTCTAACATCGAAATAGTAACTGCTCAGAATTTCAACGCTTTCTGAATTTTCTGTTTCATTGACAAAATACTTTTCATAGTAGATGATGGAACCTCAATATTTATATAAATTTGGTTAAATAAAAAGCAGACATCCTCAACAACGATATAATGTTATTCATACCAAAAAAAGTGGAAAAATTTCCTGCATAAATGTCAAATCATCCATTGCTTAAGATTGTGATTAATAAGGAGAATTCTAAGAACCTACCAAATGACATAGTTGCGATATTTACGTCATGTTCTTGCATGAATAGCGAAAGCAATTTGTTTGATTTTACAATAATTACTTGGTTATTATTTATTAATTAATTATAAGGTAAAAAATTGAGGTACTTTCATGCTTAACAAATGGTAGTACTGGAAATAATATCTTCGAGATAGGAAACTAAATTAATGAAATTTTTGGACATCCTTGCCACCATGTTTTGAGATTACATAAACTGAACAAAATTTTGGTTTCATCAGCGAGGTGACTGATTCAGTCAATAAAGGCTGCGCACCCTCCTCCTGGGTGTGCCCCTTTGCAAGCAAATGGGCTTGTCGACATTGCCATACGCTTTGCGTTTGACTTTCACCACCCATCGATTACCAACAACTTTTTGCCTTCAGGTAGGTTAACGAGATACCAAGTATCATTTTCTGCCAATAAATTCAACTCTTCCTGTATGGCTTGCTCTCGCACTCATCTGACTCATATGACTCAGCCGCTTCTGTTACTGCAATAAGCACATAATTACTAACAAGGCAATGTACCCTCGTCCTTCCCTGCTTCCACCTTATCAACTGCAGCTCCCGAAACAGAAATTTGGTATTTCTGGATCCAACTGAAGAATTTTCTTCTGAGGGTCCTACAGGCACATTGGTTTCCTGGTAGGGCTCGTCTTCTAACACAGGCTCGACATTGGAAGACTTGAGTAACTTGAGAAAGGGAGTTTAAATTTAAAAAATAACATCACGAGATATTATGATTGAATCCTTCTCAAAGCTTCACAAAGGCATGGTATACTTTTCTTGTATATTTTCTACCTCTTATCCTTAGGCACATGCGCGAAGTATTTGGTTCCAAAAATGGGGGTGGGCATTACATTCATATTTCAATTGGCGACTTGCTTTGTCCAGTCGGTCCAGTCGTGTTTAAAACAAAAGCTGCAGTGTTCACCGCTTCCGCCCACAGTTTGATTGGCAAATTCTTTAAATGAATCATAGACAGTTCGCATGTATCTGGGCCCATAATCTCTTGTGGTGGAGTTGCCATTACATGGATGAGTGCAAGCAACCAATAATGGCATTGAGCACAACTTCATACGGGAAATAGTCATTAAATCAAGCCGGAACACATCATCAACTTGCCGATATGTTCATGAAAAGTCTTCCTGCTCCTGTGTTCTCAACTAATAGAAAATCTATTGGAGTCTTGAGTTTGGGGGAAGGTGTAGGAGCTACCTACTTCGTACTTGGTCAAACACAAGACAACAACAATTGAATTACCGTTTGAATATTAATTTACAACAACAACACTAAATTACTAATATTAATGGGCATCAATAAATTATGTATATTGTAAACACAATGATAAAATCAAAAGCTGACATTAAATATGTTTGACTTTAATACATAAATTCTGACATTTTTCGTTTTAAGAGATGAAAAAGCCAGCAAAATTGAAAATGATGCTGAATATTTTGATCCACATCTACATAGGCATTCTCCACATCCTACAACGTAAGTACCATTCTCATTCGTGTATATTTTTTTCATAGTTTCTATTTTTCAGGAATATGGAAACTCTGATACATTTACTTAAAGCAGCCATCGGAACTGGCATATTAGCTATGCCCGAGGCTTTCAAATTTGCTGGAATGGTAAATGGGATAATCTCCACAATCCTTATAGGATTACTATGTACATATACCCTTCATGTTTTAGTAAGTAAAAACAACTTATAAAAAGAAATATTTTTATTGATATAACTGTTGACTAATTCTAATAAGGTGAGTCCATGTTAAGTACGCTCAATTAAAAGTTTTCGAGCTGATAACTATAATTTACAAGGTTTGCTTCTTAAGTTTTGTGATAGACAAATAAAAATAAATATTTATAATTGGATGTGGCTAACCTAACCATTCAGAATTGGCCTTTCTACTTTGTTCTAATGAAACGGTGGTGACATGTCGAGTTATTCCGAACAAACAAGCGACCATTTGTCTCGAAGATCTTCGTGCGCGATCTTTTGTTGGATTTTGTTCCTTTTGAGAGAGCCATACAGTTGATGGTTATTTAGCATTGGGTTTATATAGATCTTTGATTCGTCGCCTGTCACGATATAGACGTTGTAGTATGCACCGTGATTGAATTTTTTCATCATTTCTTTGCACCGATCGACACGAACTTTTTTGAGCGATTGTCAAATTATGAGGTATCCGACGCGAATCGATTTCTTTGGTAGTCACAAGTTCATGCAATATTGAATCTATTGAAATAGAACCAATGTCCAAGTATGCCTCAATCTCACGATGAGTTTTCTGGTACAACAGCCGATTTTGAACGACCTTCACGAAATTCATCCTGTAGTGAAAAATCCGACTTCGATTGAATTTGGTAAACCAGCGAAACACGATATCTCGAAATGGTGCTTTCACCAAAAGTCCAAACGAGTTTATCGGCCATATTGTTGTTTAATCTACGTCGAAATTCATAGACTTGATTCCTTTTTTTCATCAAGATTAATGTTTCAATTTTCAACAACTCAAACAGCACTCGTATGACAACACGTTCTGAGTATGTTTACTATTAAAAATATCAATTTTAGATGGTAGAGTTCCCATGTTCAAGTTGTGAAATATATTTGCACGTGCGGTGGGAGATTCTAACTAAAATTTCATCATTTTAGATGGTTATTTTCTGTTTAACAATAAGTGGGTTGTGAAGATTTTTCTGAAAATAAAAAAATGGAGTATCGGAGCTGTCATCAAATAATTGTTTTTGAAAGGCAAATGAATCATGAATAACACAAAAACGTGACTGTATTAACTTCTCTGACAATGAGCGTTCGGGACAGCCAATATCTGCGATATCATCGATAAAGTTTTGCGAATTTGCGGTATACTAACTGGAAAGTTATACTTGCGTATGCTCTCCATATCCGTGAATGCTCATTTTGGACCAAAAGTGCATTGGAATCAACATTTCTCAGGTCTCATTAACGCGGTTTAAGCAAAATGAGTTGGAATTTTGGCGTCAATTCATATATAAAATCTAAATCTACCAGTATACTCCTGAAACGAAAAACATGATACTAAATTATATAAAAAGGAATTGCTCCGAAAAAGGCGAACACGGTGCTGGCTTCTGTTTCTTGGGATTGTCATGAGATGCTGTTCATCGACTACCTTCAAAAAGGTAAAGCAAAACAGGATAGTAAGACGCATCATTGCTTGATAAGGTGAAGGTAGAAATTGCGCTATGGCTAAAGTTGTTTTTTCAAATATAAAACTTTTCAGATAATCCTAAAAATAAAACTCTATGATAAGTTGTCGAGTGGTGCTTGTATTGTGGAGATACCTATGGATATTGATTTTGAACTTCTGTAGGTTGTAGTGTGTTCGAGAAAGACGTGTCTTAATTCCACAGTCTTGCACTTTTCCATAAGGAGGAGTGAGGATAAATTGACGTTTTAAGCGTCTGCAAGCGACCTCGGTGTTCATGAGGAACGTCTGCCTGTCGAGTAGCTCTTGCAAAAACTGTTTTGGATAACTCGGAAAAGCATGGTACTATCAGTAAAACAAAGTCAGGTTGGCGCCCTCTTGTACCAGAGGCATGAATAATGCCAATTGGATGGTTTCCCGATGAAATTTTTTGATATACATACTTTAATGTGTCCTATGTTTTTAAACAATTCTATTCACCAAATTTATTCCATTCAAATGCAACACGTTTCAGATTAGGTCCCAATATGAAATGTGCAAAAGACGAAAAGTTGGACTCTTAACATACCCAGAATCGATGAGAGTTGCCTGTGAGATGGGACCCAATTTTCTGAGAGGATTTGCTCCATATGCACCGTAAGTAATTATTAGGTCATACTTTGGATGAAAGAGAGCAAATCTGTATTAATTTTTCTGATCAATAGGTTAATTTTGTAATTTTATAATCACGTAACATATTCATTCATTTAAAATACGAGTAAATTAATTCATACTAACAATTACCTTCCGTATCGTTGCCGAACCACCAAACTTAACAGAACAGTCAAGTCCATATTGGTATTGTGACGTTCCAGACCTTTTTCGAATATTTTAGATGTTTCCCGATTCCTAGAGATCAAGCATTAACATCCCATCACAAAATTTCTAGAAAGACATAATTGATTAGTACGCTCGACAATGTAAATAAAGAGCAGGGTCGTACTGGCTCGGTTGCTTCGAAAATCAATTGGCTCACTTTGTGGAGGGTACTTGTTGAAGATTGGAGAGATAAGAATTTAGAAAATGCCCTTAAACATATAAGAGTCCCAATAAATCTGTATGAACGAAATCACAAGTAGAATACGTCCAAATTTGGTGATTGAAATTGTTATAAATAAGTAGCCCAAAACAGCAATTTCTCGGAAAAACTTGGGAAATTACGAGTAAAAAACAAGATATAAATTTTTCTTTAGCCAATAAGGTGACTGATTTCCTTGTTTGTGTAAATTTTTTAAGCCGAGTTATATCCTACCAGTTTTTTCAATTTTTCAATTCTTTCAATACGTTTTCCTTTCTACATGTCAAATTGGAAACTTCAAGAGTCGACTTACTAGAGCAACTCATAATCCATAGTTAAACCCACTAACTCAAATAACTTCTTCTTAATACTATTATTCCGATTTTTCCAAATTTCAATTTGATTTCATTCAAAATTTTCATAAACGTTTACGTGGATTGCATTCTTGACTTGACTGAAAATCTTGGAATCTTTTTAGTATAATTTTTTTCTTCTGCTACTAGTTTTAATTACTCATGCTTTCCTTGGAAATGGGGATAATTGAAATTTCACTCGGATTTTTTGAAAACGTATGGTAAATAAATGGTGTCATCTCGATTCGTTCTGCTGTTCTTATTTAATTTAAAAATTTGGGACGGAAAAACTCAGAAATTTGATATAAATCGTGGAATCAGACATGGTGACGGGCTGTTAACAACAGTATTCAATATATCACTAGACGAAGTGATAAAATACTGCAAACTGACAGGTACAATTATTACTAAAGACGTCCAAATATTAGCATACACAGATGATTTGGCGATAATAAGGAGAAGTGTAAAGAACGGGAAACATTCTCGCAAATCGGACAGGAAGATAGTAAATGGGAACTAGAACTAAATGAAGATGAGATTAAGGAGAGGAGAGGAAATTACTCAAAGGATCCACGCAGCCTACTGAGCATACCATGAATTGCGGCCTCTACGATACGCAAAATTAAATAGACGTTCTAGAACAGCAATAAGGCCAACAGTAAACCTCTAGAGGAGAAACGATGAATCTAACAAAAGCTGATGAAGAAAAATGATGAAAAGAATATATGGGCCAGAAAAGTTAGGTGACGGACAATATAGCATCCTCATGAATACTGAAATCTTAAATGAGAAACTATCACCAGATGAAATAAAATCGCAGCGAATACAATGGATAGGAGACGTAAAACGAATGAAAAATAATAATGAAGTAAAAAAGTTACATAATGGAAGCCCTCAAGAATCCGGCCCAGAGGAAGACCAAAAATCCAATGGCAAAGTCAAGTAACAAATGATCTGAATAAAATGAGAGTCCGTGAATGGTGGAGTAATATCCAAGACAGGAAAAAATGGAAAAAATAGCGGAATAAACCGAAATATGCAACGAACTTTATTTAAAAAAAATTAATAGAACGTGGATTGACTCACCACAAGAAATTAGTTAAAGAGCTCTGATTAAGCGGTTGCTATTATTTTTGAAATATATACAACAGATTATTTAGGAGGTGTATAGAAACTGGAACATTTAAAGCTAGTATCCATTCAAATTGATCGTACTATTAGACTATTTCTCAATTTCTTGCGAATTCTATTAAATGAAATTTATAACAAAAGAAATATTGTTGCTAGGTTGACTCATATGTAAAAACTTTGTAAACTTTTCATTGCAATAAAACTATACATAGACCAATCGTTATTGAATCAATATCTCTTAACATGTTATGTGGTTCATTTTATACGAAACTGCATACATTTAAAACAATAATAATTATCAATATTATATAGTTTTCGTTTGTTTCAGTGCCTTAACCAACTTCTTTCTGATTTTTTATCAAATTGGAATATGCTGTGTTTACATCGTATTTGTTGGTGTAAACGTGAAAGCAGTGGCAGATCAATATATCAAGCCTGAAATTTCGTTGATTCTATACACACTAATGTTCTTCATACCATTTTTGTTAACTATGATGGTCAGAAATTTAAAACTATTGTCACCTTTTTCTTATGCTGCTAATTTCATTACGTTGTTAACATTTGGTGTATGCGGTTATTACGTTTTTCAAAATCTTCCACCGTTTTCAAGTTTGCCGGCATTTGGTCCATGGGCTAGTTATCCTCTATATTTTGGTACCTGCCTCTTCTCTCTTCAAGCTTGTGGTGTAGTAAGTATTCATTATATTTAAAATTTAACATTAACACATATTTTGATTACACATACAATATAAAAATAACAAAAATCCAAAACTAAAGATATAAGAGTATAGATGTGAATGATTTACTTTCACTGCACAATATTAATAACAATTTCTTAATGATATTATAGTGGGAAAAGTACAATTTGCAAATTATTGGTAGTCATGAGAATCTCGAATAGCAAAAAAGTCGGAAACATCATATACTTGTGGTGATAGTTTCTGACACTCACTTCTAAATTAAGTTTTTGTATAAATTCTTTTATTACTGCAGACGACTGAAGTGACTTCTGTACAAAAGGTATTAATTAACGTAACAGATCGAAGGACATGTTACAAAACTTTCACATCGATGCTTTCCCTTCTTTTTTATTCAAATTGCAAATATCACTTGATAATGAGTTGAAGTATATGGAGATTTGAGAAATTTCCTCCTAAGACCAGCTTTCTGGAGTATTTCTAGATGTGATGTCAAACGGTTCTCTTTATGAAATTTTCTTTTATTTAGCATTAAAAATGACACCGATAATTAATCAAAAGTGATAAATTAATTCATTATTGAACTTTTATAGCGAAGCAATTAGAAACAATAACTTTCACCACGTAACATAAAAAAATGAAACATATTAGTGAGAATATTGTGTTAATTATTTCTTTTAATTATTCACATTGCAAATATTTTAAAATTATCCAACAACAATTTAGTCTATAAATGCGAACAATTTTATAGTGAGCATAGCAATGTTAAAAAATATTTGATAATGTTGCTTTTTGTGTGTTCATATTGACTTTAGAGAAAATTCTAGTATAATAGGACTCTATGCTCACCATTAACTGATTTGTTATTGATTATCAACATTCCATCCATTTTATCTCAATTCTCCATTGCATTTACGTTCAACACTTTTTTCATATCCGATCAAGTTTCTTGGTCTAGATATTGCGATGGTCTGTACATGTAGAGACCTCTGCTTGTTTTGCCATTAAATGTTTGTCTGAACAGCTTGATTCTTGTCCTGCTTTAACAACTTATTACCTTTATGTCTTGTAGCTTGCACCTCTTCGAATCCATCTTCAAATTACAAAAAAGAGCTATTCGCTACATTTAAATGATTTCAAAACGGGTTTGTGGAATATTCCAGCGGTCTTTGAGTTCATGAATCGGCTTCTTGTACAGTCATGTATGATAGAAGCATTTTTGTTAAAGTTCTTACAACTAAATAATTTTTTATAGAAATTTTCTGTTACATAATGCATAACTAGAGAATTATTTTACTTTTCTATATAATATATTTTTTGAACCGTTTCCTAAACAGACTAAACGCCGACCGAGTGTTTTCCGTTTGTATAGCTTAGTACTATCAATTTAGAGTTTTTGGACTACTTACTAAATTTAAAAAAATAACTATCTTCAATTTATTTGTATTGATGATTTTGTTTTAGGTAATTGCTTTAGAAAATAACATGGAACACCCTAAAAGTTTTTTAAAACCTTTAGGTGTACTGAATATAGGTATGCTAATTGTAACGCTAATATACGTTTTACTGGCTATAATGGGGTACTGGAGATATGGAGAACATATTCTGCCAAGTATTACTTTGAATTTTCCTTCTGCCGATCCGTAAGTATTGTCCATCATGTTTCTAATATGTTTTATTGTATATAAAACACATACCATTTCCTATAGTGATCAGTACATTCTTAGCACTGTTAATTATTTGGTTTCTTTGTGCCTCAATATAACTTCAATTTTTTAATTCCAAATTAAAATAAAAATTTGACACATTCCTTTGTTTGCAAAAATTAAGCCGAAAGAGGAACAAGGTTTTTTGGTTCTCACTCCACGTCACTGACTACCCTAATTTTTAATCTCTCGACAATGGAAGTAACCCTAAACTCATCCTGATACGGGGTAAAGCTTTCTTTTCGTGAAATTAATTATTTCAATATCACTGGGATGGTTTATCCGGTGGGGTGCGAGGAGCGCACGTGCATCGAGCGCACAGGCACATTTAGAAAAAATTTCGTGCATCTAACGCTCACTACCTGTGTCGAAACCGAAAGATCGTTCGACAAGCGCACAAGAAAATTTGATATGCCGAAGTTAATCCTAGAAATGGGTAAACATATAAACGTTCGAATATTTATTATCATTAAGACAAAACGAAAAAGCATCAGCAACATCTAAGATTTCCCAAAATGAGCAAATGTTCAATAAATGAACATTTTTGATATTAGGTTCAAAATAATTAACAAATTGCGTATTTTGAATTTTCCACAAAAAGCCTTTTCATTCAAGAATGGTTAGGTTAAGTTATGTTAGTAGACTATGACTGATTGAAGATAGCGTCTTATACCTGCAAATGCAAATAATCTGTGTGATCGAACCACCGTGTGCTCGACTCAAGTGCGCTCGATGCACGCATTCGGTTCATCCTCTATTGGTGTTGCAAGAGTTAGAAGATTTATTACTTTACCGATATAAGTAATATACTATTATCAATATAACATATCAAATTAGAAATTCCAAACATTCATTTGTGTTATCTATAGTTTAGCTCAAGTCATTCGGATCTTGTACTCTACAGCAATATTGATTTCATATGGTTTACAAGGTTATCCAGCAGTACAAATAATTCTTACAAATTATATTTTACCTTATTTAAAATCTAGTACCACAGAGAAAAGGAAATTAGTCTATGAATATCTTCTAAGATTTGCAATTGTTGCCTTAACATGTAAGTATCAATTATTTTGACAACTCTTTTTATAAATTTCTAATAATTCTAATTATTTATTGTTCACAGTTATCTTAGGAATAACCGTGCCTTTACTGGGTCTATTCATTTCATTAGTTGGTGCCTTTTGTTTGTCAGCATTAGGTATTGCTTTCCCAGCAATAATTGAAATCGCAGCATATTGGCCTGACAGACTGGGTCGTGGAAGATGGATTCTTTGGAAGGACATAGCATTAATTATAATTGGTAGGTATGCAAATATAACCATGAATAATTATTAATCTACATACGATATTAGTTTTATATATCAAGGTTAGGTTAAGAAGAATGAGTACAAATGAGAAATTGTGGAAATAGAATTCGATCAAAACCCGGAAGAATTGTACTCTTTCATGAAATAGGAGCGGAATAATCACTTACATCGTCATTTTTATGAAATCATTGTTCTAAATATAATGTATTTCATTTATGTGAAAAGTGCCGATTCTTTTCCTTCTAGTACTATGTCTGTAATAGGACATAGGCGACCATTGAGTTCTTTGTGTTCTCCACTTGTCACAGATAGAAGAGACCTACAGTCCAACGACGGATCCTAACTTAATCGTTGAAAGGCTATATACCAGGTAGTTTAAGATTGAATCTCTAGCAGAAAACTTTTTCTCTAAAGTGATATGCGGCTTCAGTAAATGTACAACTGACAGTGAGATGAGGTGGATGATATCTGTTTGGTCGTCGCCAGCTTTGTAACGAAAGAAATTTACAAATGAAGGAAGACGATGGAAATGATTCACTAATTCGATAGAATCGTTATATATAAAGATATATATTTTTGTTAATGGCTGCTTCAAGCCAGTTCTCTACTTTTATTCTTTTTAAATCTTCTCTACATACTTTTTACCCAACAGTCTTCGTTCTTTCTGACTATATGCCCCATCAAACAGAGTCTTTTTGCTTTGCCACATATCCCATCTCAATTTGACAATCTCTGCGTTAATCCTCCTTAACACCATTCACTCCCATATATTTATTTTGTTTTCTTCTTTTTTGTTCATGATCCAACACTTACTGCCATACAACACCGTTGGTTGTATAACTGTCTTGTAAATGCGTAACTTGGTGGCTTTTGAAATATCTTTTGATCTTAATCCTCCTAGGACAACAAACGTTTTGTTCCCTCTAGCCAATATTTTATCGATTTCCCTGGTTTCACATCCTTCGTTTGTCACTCCCAGGTATTCGAACTCCTGGACTTTATCAAATCTATACTCCTTGTTTTGCTCTGTTGTCACTATCAATTGGTTGCAGCTATTCAGATCCATATATTTGGTCTTTTGTTCATTAATACGCAGTCCAAATTCTTTATCTTTCATTTCAAAGAGTAGGAACATTTTTTCTAGATCCTTTTTAGTTCAACTTATAAGTACCGCATTAGCTGCGTGAGCAAGGATTTATGTTTTGTTATTGTAAATAGTTATTTTAGGATTTAGGGCCCAAAAATGTATATTTGATCCATTTTTTGCTTTTCTTCATGATCATGTTAGCTATCTTTATTATACTAACTACTAGCCGGAATAGTTTTCATAACGTAGACAAAATAATTGAGTTTTTAGATTTCCACCTGGCTTCTACATGCACCTGATACATTCCTGTAGTTCATCGAGAAACTGCGTTATTTCTCAACTTCGCCTATCTGGGTGCCATCCACACTGAGAATAGTACTCAAAACATCTTATCCAGTAGAAAACTCTTATTCTAATTATCACATAATTATCTGCATATTCCTTAAACTGGAAATACCATATTCATTCATGAATAAGCGTGACACGAGGTCCAATAATTGGAATCATCCTTTTTACCGAAGCGACTTTAGTATAACCCAAGATATATATTGATTAAATTTTGATAACGTTTAATGTGATCAATTCAACGCCGCCCCTCTAAAAGTCATATATTATAAATTTTGATCAGTACATTCAGTAAGCATGCTCCTCTATACAGGTGACCCGTTTGTCTTTTAGATAATTTGTCTTTTAAGTACCTGGAGCTTCCCAAGTTTCATATGATCTTTGATATTGTTTCTACAATTATGATCTATTGCAACTCCATAGTAAGTAATCCCTACAACTTTATAAATGAACTGATATATTTCAACAATCAACAATATATATCTTATTTGATTTCAGGTGTAGTAGGTCTTGTCGCTGGTAGTTACAGTTGTATCTATGAAATAGTTACAGCATTAGCGGCTGGGAAAAGCTGAAGATGTAATAACGAACAACAAAGCGGTGATAAGATCTTAACTGCCAATAGTGGACCATTAGTAAATTGATAAGAAGACTAGAAACACTCTTAGATACTTTTATAATTAGTTTTTTCTAATTATTTCTAATAAATATAACATAGATATTGAATGAATACTACTCATTACCAATAATCCACATCCATTATCAAAACAGTTTTTAATTCCCATATCCTTGAACAAATATTAAGGGGTCTAAGGTACAGTTTATTTAGAACTAAAAGTATATGAACAAATAAATAAACAGAATGGAAGCATTCATATAAATCAATCACTCTATAAATAGTATGAACAAGTCTGATAATTAATTGTATAAACCATAAAAGAAATCAAAACTTTATTATGAAAAGCGTGGACGTGCATAGTCAGGTAGACCTCCTTTTTTGCCGAGAAATATAATTTTTTCGGATCTTGTTGTTGAACATGCTAATTTTCTTGGAAATTACCAAGTCTACAAAGGTATTGAACAATAAGTTTAGATACATCCAGTCATTTAAGTTTCTGTCAATCAATTATTCGAGCTCATACATCAATTTTTTTTCTAATATTCCGTGTGAGAATCTATAATTCGACGAGAATTGTTACAATATCTACAAATATTCCGATTTACGTTACCATCAATACAAAAAATGACCTTATTCTGAAAAAATTGATTGTTTCGATTGCAATCATCAACTGACGACTTCGGATAGACCTTTACTTAGTAGAATAGAAGGAATTTTTTATTATGTAATATCACCACGTAGATTTGCATATGAACACATATATTGATGATGTTAAAAAAGATTACTTCCATTTCGTCATTTTTAGACCGATTCTTGAACAACTTTTTGTTCTATCCACACAAACACGTTTAGGAAATAACGGAAATTAGAGAAATTAAGAAAATCCTACTAAAATTACTACAAATATATAAAAAACTAAAGAGTATCAAACATCCTATAGAAGCTAAATTCAGCGCCATCTAGTGACACGTAATTTTCGCCAATAGCGCAGATTACTGCTGTAGGAACACAAAACAATCAAGGTTGATACTATAACAAAAATAAAACTTCTTCTTTGAAAAATTTATCGTTTAACAAACATAAAACAACTTAAATATATTTCTTATAATATTTACATATATAAATATTTGATAATCATGAAAATGTTCATATTTAAACCATGTAAAAAAATATTTTTATTAATTCCTTAAAAGTTTATAATACTATAACCTTTAGGTATTAAATTCCTGCAACATTGTATGAACCGAGTCTATTAGAAATTTCAAGTAACAGTAGATGATTTCATGATTCTTAAACATCGAATATTTCAAGAAAAAATTTAAAATTGACCAACGTCTTGTAATGTTAGTTGCCTATATTTCAATGTATATATTCATTGGTCGCACTCCGCTCCAGAATGCTGCTTATATGCCAGCGATTAATGCGCTTGGTTTTTACAGTTGCACAACGGTTCGTCTGCTGAATGCAATGTATTTCATTCCGTTTCAAGAATTTTCGAATTTTTATAAATGAATGTATTTTTTTATATTCCTTTGTTTGTTTATGCAGTTTTATTTTTTAACGTATTGATGGCCTTTTGATCTATTTCTAAATACTGTCTCATATCTGTCCCATGTAAACAGCATCACAATCATTAAAAGATACTTGATATATAATATTACGTTTTTGTTGTTAGATATTTTAAATTTCAATTTAGTAAAATGCTTTGATAATATATTATGTTATTTATGACTTATACTAATATTATATTTATTGAAATAATACGGAGATCTAATACAAGAAAATGGTAATTATTAGAAATGGTTTAGATACGTAGGAATGAAAATGGTGTAGGGATATGAAACATTTAAGCAACTTGAGAAAACTTTATAGTTCCATTTAATAAATTTGCAACCACAAATAATTCAATTAATGCTGCTAAATATTTTTGAAATGTAACAGTTATGAGAAATTTTTTTCTTGAATGAATAAGATTTTTATTTTTATATTTATCCGTGTATGATTCAAATTATCTGAAATTTGATGCAAAAGGAAAGCTACTATAGTCACAAAGAAAATTGTATTCAAAAATACACATGCAATTCGAAAAAATGATGAAGGTTAATTGATTATTGGTAAAAAATGATGCCCTCTTAACAGTCCTTGAGATGGCCTCGATAGTTCAGCGTCGTTTAAAACAATCTTACGACACACACAAATTATGCGACTTTGTTGGATGCACGCCCACATACGATCAAACCACATTCGAATAAGTTGGATACGACAAGTACCGAAAGTGGCCAAATTGGAAACAACGGACTAAGTTCTAAATCTTATTGTTGTTGTATTTACGTAATATTTTGAGTTAGCTCCATTTTGTCTAAATTTCTGTCATCAGTACTGTATTTTGTGTTATGGTATAAATAACAAGTAAATATAAGAGAACAAATTTGTTTAATTTCTGCATTGATATAAGAGTACATAGCCACCTGATTTTCAACGCAAACGCCACAAGTGTTTCTCATTGTCTAGCGATAGTATAAAAAAACTTTTAATTGAAGAATCCTACAAAATTTTTAAATTCTTACAGTCTAAACAGACCTTATTAATTAAATATATATGTCACAGGAAAAGTAGTTTGTCAGGGAGATTTGACTTCTGTTTAGAAAAAGTTAATAATATAGAAATAATAATTTGAGTGTGTAATAATTATGGGAAACTCCAAAAATCAACTGTTCCATCAAAAAGAACACTCGAAATGTACCGTAATGTTGTAACTATTTTTAGACGATTATTAAAGTAAATGGTATTAGAAAACTAATACATCTTTGTAACAGACCAAGATAGGATATTGTTAGGTTAGGTTAGGTAAGATAACAGACTATTTTCTTCAAAAAAATTCGGTTTCACTTGCTCGAGGATAGGTACAGTCAACGTTCACTAAAAGATTAATAGAAATCAACACTATTAGAATTTACTTTTCCTGTAATATGTATAATGGTTGCTTGAGTGATAAGCGTATGAATTTGTATTTAGTTTTCGTTTTCTTTTGTACTAAGTACAGATCAGTATAGTTTCAACTAGATAAATCAGAGAAGTATGCTAATTTGACATTTTCAAATCGATATGTCGTCTTCTTTCATTTCAAATATTGTTAATGGTAGATTTAACGCAAATAATTAGTAAATATGTGACTATTATCACAACCATAAACAAACAGTGATTGATAATAATTCGACTGTAATAAGATGGTGTTCAAAATATATGGATTTATAAAAAAAATCTTAGTACATTATACGAAGGTTGCTACTAATGTTTTGAGATCGATAAAAAACGAATATTTATATATATATTGATTGAATATGGCTTTATCTTTTTCAAAATATTCTTCATTAAGATGAATACACTTTTGCATGTGTTTGAACCAAATGTCGAAGGACTGATTCCATTCCGATTGAGGTATCTACAAAAGATGTGATTTAAAGGCATCAATCGCTTCTTCAGGTTTATAAAAACGTTGACCTCGCAATTTACTTTTGATCGGCAGAAAGAAGAAGAAATCATTGCCTGCTAAACGATGACTATACAGCGGATGACCCATCAGTTCGATGTTTAGACTGTCCAAAAACGATTTTGTTTGAATAAATGTGTGAGAGCTCGCATTGTCATGGTGGAGAATGATTCATCTTCTTCCTTTTTTTTCAAAAACTTGTGGCAAACATATGTTGCTGAACCATTCAGTACCTACGTTGCTCTAATGGAATGGTGGCAACATGTCCAGTTATTCTAAAAAAACAGGTGACCATTTGTAAGTACATTAGACGACTTAATAGAAATGGATATCTTGATTATTTTACTAACCAACATAGATATTAATAAAGGATACTTGTCAACCCCTTATACAAAAATACAGTTGCTTGATCATCCCACTAACAACGAAGTGAATTCAATAAATATAACGCCTGGTTGTGCACAAATAATGAAAGAACAAACTTATATTCCTAATGGAGAAATACAAATTCCTGATCGAAAACCTGAGCATTGTGAATTACCAGAATCGTTACCCATAACAAACAATGGCACTGCCTTAACCACAATTTCTAAAAGTTCCACAAATTCAATCACTGAACCCATTACTGTAAAAATATTTGATAAACAAATTATTCAACAATTTTGATGTGACTTATAAACCAAATTTGGATGTTTCAAAATTAATCATTTGAATACAGGAAAAACTAATTAAGGAATCTAAACTGCGGCAACCGGTTTCAGTTAATTATCAAAGATATGCAGGAATATCATCTTATTTATCAATAATATAGATATTCTTTCGAAACATTGTGTAGATTTTTTGAAATAGGACCATCATCGTAAAACGACGGTTTCATTTACCGACAAGATCCGAGGAAAACCTTATTAAATTCGATATTTATCAGTGAAAATTCTTCGCATATTTTACAACCACAAAAAATCCTCGATGCATAGCAATTTTAAAACTATTCAAGATCCACCTCTGCTAACAGCAACGTGAAGCCAAGGTTGAATAGTTACTTGCCGAGTGACCGCCAGTTGTACTATTATAGACTTTATTCTAGTTCAACATTCAACTCGAATTTCTAAAAAACCGCATATTTCTGATGAAAACAAAAGAATCATCGTTGAAAAAAGTGAAGATTCACTTGAGCGCGATTTCGGTGACGTAACATCAACAAACAGAAGAAATAGATAAAATAACAAACTGCAGAAATAGCTTTCCCCACGCTGTCTTCGACCGAATCTAGTGATCTAAGTCCAGTTGGGCGACTAAACGATCGTAGTTGACTTTGTAAGGTAAAGAAACAAGTGAGTGTGTGTGCGAGTGACTTTGAGGCCCACACGTTTTTGTTGCGTTCAGTTGATTTGCGCGATTTGGGCAAATCGGAATTTTATTCTAAAAGTGAGAGTGATAATATACAGGATATAGTCGGTTTATATACTGGATAATTGTTGCTATTCAAAGGGTGAGTTATATGATATGATTATGAATAATTAATATATTCAATCAACATAATTTTGAATATAGAATTTCAAAATAATTCCTTCGGAAATAGTGAGAAGAGGTGTTCTTCTTGGAAATCCCATGACTCTTCACATATGGAAAAAATGATGATTATTATTTTTGGCCTTCCACCTTCCATCATAGAAAGTTTAAATTAATCTAATTTAATAGATAGAATATAAATTTATAGATCATTTACTAGAATATCCAAATTGAATCTGCATCAACAACAAAACGATTCTCGGTTCTCAAATTTGTATTTTATTTTCTTAATTTCGTTAATTTTAGACTTTCGCAGTCCTCTCGTTTTTTGATTCGAACAATCATCCAATTTCGATGATTTTTTTTAAATCTTCGTTTTTACGGCGGATTTACGAAAAAAATTAACGGAATAAAAAAAATAACCAAAGAAATAAGTATAATTTGTCTATGTACATAAATTTTATGTACCATTATTAATGATAAAAGTTGATTTTGTAAATAATTAAGAAATAAACATTATTATGTGATTTTTATTTTTCAAAATATTCGTCTTTTTTTGTAGATTAACAAAAAAATATATGAATTTCGTTTGATGCTTGGCACAAAAGTTATGAACGATTATATCTGAAGAAGTGCATTTATGACCACATTTTAAGTCATAAAACCATGTAAAATCTTCAAGTGAGACATTTTTTTATTTTTTCACATAAATTCGCTGTAAAAACGAAGATTTAAAAAAAATGGAAATCGGATGATTTTTCGATTTTCTAGAGCGTTTACGATAACATTTAAAGTCAGAAAATCATATGAAATCTTTAATAGAGATAAAAAATTTATAAACAAACATTTTTCAATTTTTTTTTCCAAAATTTTCGATTTGAACTGCGTTTGATGCTATGTAAAAAGGTTATGAACGATTATATGCGAAGAAGTGCGTTTATGATCACATTTAAAGTAATAAAACTATAGAAAATCTTCAGGTGAGATATTTCCCATATTTATTTCATAAATCCGCCGTAAAAACGAGGATTTTCAAAAAAAATTCATGAAAATCGGATGATTTTTCGATTTTCTAGAGCCAAAAAACGAGGGGACTGGGAAAATATGAAATTAGCATTAAATCAAGTAAATTACAGATACATAAATTTATAGAAATATAAATTTTGTTCCGAAGGCAAGCTTTTTTTATAGATATATCATATATATGAATAATTTCTAACATTCTCTTTTTAGTGTTTATATTTGATTGTGTCAAGGATTTTTTGTTTATGCTGTTCGATTTTTTATTGTTTTAATGACTTGAATCAGGATCTGATCAGCGACTCTAACCATCATTGATTTACTTTGTGAGGATAGCATGAATGTTTAAATATCCATAATTACAACATGTCTGTTTGTACAGAGTGTAACGTTAAGAAAATTAATTTTATTATTTTGACCATTTTTTGTTATCTCTCTAAATTTATTATGAAAATTGAATATTTGGCTTATATTTTCATTTTTCTGAACAGCAGAAATGCAGTTATATATTTTGTTGCTTATTATACTTTCCATCCAAAACAATAAAAATTTTTGCATTATCATTTCAAATAAAAAAAATTTTTGCAACTTTTATAAATTCGTTTTCAGATATTTCTCTGTGTTGTCAATTTGATACCATTTCTACTGAAATATAATATAATTTTAATTTGAATAATTATAAATTATAAAGATTCTAAATTAAGTAAAATGAATTCATATTCATTACGAATTTTTATGTTTTTATTTTTCTACCTACCTATTATAATAATCAAATAATGCGATGAAAAGAGTTGAGAAACTTTTTACTATCAGTTTAAAAGATATATTAGCAGCGTCGGGCTAAGAAGTAGTGGGGCTTGATGCTAAAATCGACCCAGGCCCAGGCACTTAAGGAAATCAAAATTAACTCGAAATTTTTTAAATGAAATATTTCCGAACAATTTTTGGAGAAAATGAAAATTTTCCTACGGATCCAATATTTCTTTTAAAATGATCAAATTAGTATCTTTGCAGGGCCCCTGCGAGACCCCTATCTACTCGGGGCCCGGGGATTCAGTCCTCCTTAGACCCTTCCAAAACCCAATACTATATTTTAGGTTATGTAATAATGTCACTCTAGAGAGCATGAAATTTTAAATTCTTTTTAATTCATTGCAATTATTATGATACTGCTTACATAGGACAAACATCTATTTTTTTAAAAATAAGAAATTGTTAATGTAAAAAATATTTGGTCAAAACATTTTTGCTAAGAGACATCCTCGCTGTTAATTTGTATAGACCGATATTAGTTCAAGAATATGGAAAGAGAAAATTACTAATTTCCTATCTACTAGCTACGACGAATATTAAATTTCATTTTTTATTACCGACGGAGAGCTTGTTGCACGCACCCGCTTTTGCTTTGTCGCATTGCTTAGTAACCGTTTGTGCCTCAATTGGGAGTTATTACTAACCGTAGAGTTTACGCGTTTATTATCGTTGCTTTTCCCAGCTTTGTTTTTCTTGATGTACTTTCATCTATAGTTTATTTTTATTTTAGGTTTAAATAAAGTAAATTGTGTTTAACCGTTGTTCCGTTTTCTTATTCCACTCCGTACTTCACAAGCTTCGTAAGTAACACTAGCAGCAAACTCCCAGGTTACCAGTCCATGAGAGCAAGTAAAATCTGTTCAACTGGCTTCAGCGTATTCTATATTCATTATTTCTTCATTATCTATCATTTAATTACCTTTTTCATTATATATTATTCAATTTTTGTCATAATTATCAGCCTTGCCATGTTACTAAACTGAGTGAAAAAACCGAAGTAGAAGCGAAAAAACATCATGAAGATAATATTGTGAATTGCTTGTTCGCAAATAAAGAACTTTGTAGAACGTATAATTAAAATCAATTTATAACTTCGAATTGTTCGATTAATCTTATACGTTTCGGATTAGACGCACTGTGTTTTTTGTAAATAAAATTACCTCTAAAGCATGGGTGGCCAACACGCGGCATGTCTAGTGTCATCTTGTGGTTAGCGGACTTGAATTGTGAGGTATTACGTGTTTTTGTTACAAAAATTTCCTGATTTCACGTTTCGAATTTGTATACGGCGATGGAAAAATGTCACGGAATATATGAATTTCAATATGAGCATTTCGATTAACTATTAGGTAGGTGATAATGGAATATTGAATTACAATTATCTAAATTGTGAAGAGATATAAAATGCTTAAAACAATCGAAGATAATTCTGAGAAATTAGAACCACAAGAGATCTAATTATTGGCTTCAGTAGATAGGACTGGAGAAGCTGTTATAATGATTGGGACTTAACTAGCAGCTAAGTAAGAGAAATGGACCGAAACATTACATCATCTTGCAAATCTCATCAAAGTATGAACATTGCTTTGTGCTTTTACTTGATACCACATAAAATGGGACACCACCATCTTTTTTATTTGTGATATAGGATGACAGAAAGGATCAGTGATTTCAATTTTGATTCTATTAAAAAATATGATGATTTTTTTTGTATTTGCGTTAGACAAGTACATAAAATGTATTAATGTATTCTGGTGCGGAAGACTACTTCAGAGATGTAACCCAACCGCAGAAAAGGTAGACCACTCTTTTCTGAAATACAAATACGTTGAATTCTTAGAAATAATTGTATCAGTAGTTTTTTCTATAATCTAATTGAAAGAGAAAGTGCGTATTAGCTTATTAGTTAGGTATGTAAACATCAAGATCATGTTTCGTAACTTTATTACGTATGTAACGACGCGAATGCACTTATTGAGAAAGTTTGGTTTTACATACTGATATAATTAATATTTTTAATAAGTTACGCGACTGAAATCCGTATTCGTAACGATGATATCATATTTTGAAAAATCACTTTCGAATTGATTTTCATTACTTCTTATATTTCTAAAAGTAATAGTCAACACTTTGAAGTTAATAATGAAAAATTATTGATTTTACATATCTAGTAGTAGTAACATGATATTCATGTTGTAGGTAATGTATCGAATAAAATAATTACGCAAATTGTTAATTTCTAGTGTTATAAAGACCCAAAACAAACACCGAAGTGTTCTCATTTCAATATATATTCCATGGTGTTTTATCGTGAATTCATTAAAAAATATTTTACCCTCAGCCTTTAACAGAAGGCTACATTTCGTATTAAATAGCACAATAAAACATATCACCGATTATATATTGTTATTATTCTGTTTACCTTGTACCAGCCCACTTTGGAATTCTATTACAGGTACTATGACGTAATTTTTGATGTATGAAATTCATGAGTCAGTGATTTTCTCAGCTGGGACATCCCAAATTATCCGATTCTTTTATGTTGCAAAACATATCCAATCTTCAATCGAATTATTAATTATTTTACTACAATGATAATGCAGACCTGTCATTTTGTCGTCATACGTGGTAGCGATGGTATTTTAAGCGATATCCCTTCTATCTATGCGAGTCGCAGAAACTATATAGTTGATATACATTTACTACATATATTAATATATATACATAAAAGCGTTTTCGTTATGGGATTGTGAGAAAATTTAACATCAAAGTGTACTAACTCTAATATATTTTCGAACTATCGAAGACTTATGTATGTCACAATAATAAAAATTTACTTACATTAATTAGTTGAGAATTTCGGCGCTTTAAATTTCGTTGTTTCTTTTACAAAACGTTATTTCATCGGTTTAAAAACTCAATAATCAAATTGACGCTTGATTTTAATTAAATTTAATGTTTCTTGAAAGAAACAACGAAACGTCATGAGTAATTTTTTACTATCGTTATACTTTTATACATAATTTCAGTACCAAACAATAAATACATAAGTATTCGAAAGCTGGAAATATATTAAAGTTAGTACACCCTATTCCCACAACACACCACAAGCTAGTGCTTCTAATGCTCTGAACCAAACTGAGGTTGCCCACTGGTTTTTATCCACGGTGACTGAGGGAGTAAATAGATGATGTGAAAATAATGCGGTGATATAAAAAATTTTCTTATTCGACCCCTCGTTTCTGAGTTATAGGCATTTAAATTCGCGAAAACAGAACTTATATTCACACATCAGTTCAAACAAAAACGTTTTTGAACAGTCAAACCATCGAATTGATTAGTCCTTGTTTGGCATCCAATGATTTCTCCTTATTCCTAGATCAAAAATAAATTACGAGGTCAACGTTTTTCCACAAGTGAATAAGCGGGTGATGTGTTCAAATTATTTATTGTTTTGTAAATACCTCAATCGGAAGAAAAAATCCTTCGACAATTGGTTTAAACGCATACAAAAGTGTAATGATTTTAATGGAAATTATTTTCAAAAATAATATAGCCATATAATTATGAATACTTGTTTTATATTTTATTTTTCTATCCCAAAAGTTAAGTAGCAAGTGCCTTAACAACTGCTATGCTATAAAAAGTAAGAATTAAATTAAGTCTATGTTTAGAATAATTCAAATATTCCTTGTAAAAATTTTTAATGTGTACGTCTATTCATTTATTATTTTGTGTGAAAGAAATCTTTTGCTTTTTGTTTACCCTGTACCAATATGATTCAATTTCTGGTTTTCAAATCAGATAAGCAGTTTTGAAAAAAACGGTTTTTGACTTCATTCATCCAAGGTCATTAACCTCATAATAAAAAACTGACCCGTTTTTTCATCTCACTGTTTATTTACCAATTAAATAATTAATGTCTTGCTTCATTGGATCACCCGTATATTGGAGGAATGTTGAATACGTCACTATTATATTCAATCAATAGTAATATTATTTCTCTTATGTATTGCTATCTGTGGGAACCTGGTCTTTTTATTCGGTGGTGAAGTTAATCGGGATGAACTTGAACGTGTTATGGATGAAGAATCTACTCAATCACCGTTAAATTGCATTCGTTGCTTATAAATAATTACATTTGATTCTTAAAACTAGTTTTTCAATAGATTCAATAATTGCATGGGATAGTATCAAATTGGGACTATTATTTTATCCTTTATTTAGATAGTAATTAAGAATTCATATATTTTTTTATAATTATTTACATAGTATATAACACCATCACACCAAAATAAGAAATAATTGGATTCAGTAGCAATAGTATACGATTTTCATATATGCATTATCGTGTTTAAATTGTATACATAAAAGATAGATAAAACAATAAAGTATGGAAACTATCAATAATATAATGAACCATAACTAGAAACTAGTCAAAGGCAGATTTTAAGATGACGATCTGGGGATATTCTCCAAGGGTAAGAATATCCATTCAGAAACACGCCCAAGTAACTCCCAAACTGGTCCAAACTCCGGAACTACAATTTTTAATTGATAAGACTAAATGCATTTTATTTTTTAGAAAACATAATCCTAAACCCCCAGAACAAAAAACAAAACAAATGCTTAAACTATGTCGATAACATGAGATCTCCTTATTTTTGACAGAAAAACTCAACGTCAATTATGCCAAAGCGGTATAAGCGTTACAAAAAAAATCACAAGCAAATCTTGGATATCTACAAACTATTGAAAACAAAACACTTAAAATAACAATAGGATCATTCCGTTCTATCCCAATAAAAAGCATGCAATGAGAACCTCCTACAATTCCGAAGATAATACCTTGTCACTTCATATGCACTATCCATCAGCATAAACCAGCAAAATCCAGTTTACTACTACATTTGACAAACACTAAAACAGATACACTATTCTGTGTAAAAACCAGGCAAATTCTTGCAGAACTCCAAATCGAACACCTACACCTTCTGTTTAATAAAATTCAAACTCTTCTTCTTTCTTTTAACAAATTAGTAGTTCCCAATATCCTAATTAGGAAAGAATTTACCTTTACGCTTGATAAGTTTCTAGAATTTTACTTCTCAAAAAACATTCTGCAAGCAATCACATAAAAACAAAAAATATTCAAAAATCCCTCATAATAATAGATTATCTTAACTCAATCCATATAATAAGTTGAATGAGTAATTATGTGGATAGACTTTGGGTTCCTTCTCATACTGGTCTACTACGAAACGAAAAAGCTGACCACAACGCTCGACAAGCAGTGATTAGTGAAATCGCGAGTGAAGTGCAAACGGTAGTGTACAACTATATTAAATCACTACTTAAATCAAAAGTACTAAAAATCGAAATCGAAACTACGAGAAGTGAAGCACTGGTTGCAGTCAAACAGCGGAAGATCACTTCAAGTTGAATTAACTAGGTTACGAATATTCCACCACACTATGCTTACTTACTTAAAGTGAACTCTCAAAATGTAAACTATGCAAGAAAAACTAACCAAAACCTGAATACCCAAAAATTCAACAATAAAGATAAGATCTTTTTCGGTTATTACTTCATATTTTCCAAATCAAAATAAACGGTACACAGTATCGAGTTTCGTCAAGAGTATCTTTTGGATGTAAAATTAAATGTGGTTCAAGTTAAGTTTTTTTCTTCAGCATCTTTTATCTTAAGTACGGATGGCGTTACGAAAATTTTTTACTGAGCAAAATCCAAATATTATTCAGTTTTCAATCTAACCTAGAGACGGAATCACCCTATATAATTCTTGTCACTAATTATCCCTGCTTCCAAAATTAAAAAAAACATCATGAGAAATGTCATTTTAAATTTCTTGAAATATCTATTTGTTTGGTCGGCCCGAATCGGCTTTACGGCGATTTTTATTTTAACCCCTTTTTCCAAATTTGAGAACTAATTTCTATGAAAAAATACAATTAGAGAAATCAAAGCCATAGGATTTATCCACGAAAATATATTGCTGAATTTCATTTTCTCTACTCGTATGGTATGAAAAAGTAAATTTGCATTCTAATTTATTCAATATTAATTCATTATTATGGCTCCAATATCAATAGATGTGTTTATTTCTGGATATGGGGAACCAGAAGTATAATGTACACCTGGAGATGTTAATCATAACTTCAACGTTATTTCTATTGAATCGAAAAAATTGAAAATATATCAGAGAATTGCAGAAATAAATTGAAAGCATGATTACTCTCTGCTCTAAGGAAAGAGGCAAAAAATGAGAAGAAGCCTTTTTACTCTACTTAAATATGTTCAATTACAGTTAGCGAGAAGTAAATACCAAGTGTAAACAATGTTCGTAAAGAACACACGTGAGAATTATTTTTTCTCGTTTCTTTATTTTTAAAAAGGCTAGGGCCGTTATTAGCCCACTAGTACTTGTTAGCACTTAATTTTAAATCCTATTTGAATCATAGACATTAGTATTTTAGTAATTTTACGAATATATTTATATATAAATTTCTTATTTCTTAGACCTTTTGATATGTTTATGTTTATAAATGTTCTTGATTTTAGGTCTCTTCTGTTTCAAAATTAGTTTTTTTAATAGTTTTTAAAAGATAGATAAAAATTGACGTTTCGATTTTTCTTTAAATCTACTTCAAAACAGAAAAAAGTCGAAACGTCCATTTTCATCTATCTTCTAATAATTATTGAAAAAACTAATTTTGAAACAGAAGAGAACTAAAATTTAGAAGAACATTTAGAAGAAATGTCGTTCCAAATATGATGTTCGAAATTAGTAAATATACTTTTATGTCGTTGGGTATATATCAGAGCCAACAGTTTATGATCAGAAATTATATATAATAGCTAAGAATCAGCAATTTTACTTGTATGTAGCTGGTACTGGTACTGCAGTTTCAGAAACCGTTCTTTTGGCACTTTCACGAAAAATTTGCTGTCTTCTTGAAGCTTCTGGTGTAAATATTCCATGTTGAAATCCACCCTTTTCATAGAGGCAAATATTGATATTTCCAAGTATCCTAAACTTCGAGGATTTTTAAATAGAAGAATAAATCATAGTTAGTTTGAGATTGGTACTGAAAAAATTTACTATGTTTGTAGTTGAACCTTGAATATAAAGTATTTTACAAGTAAATAAGAAGATAAGTTATTACTACTCAAGAGTGGTGTGTTGTCTCCCTCAAGATCAATCGACACCTATTTGGTAATTGTTCTTACGACCTTCAAAATAGTGTCAAAACCCCAATATAGAGATGATAAAAATTAATTCTTATTATATGACAACTCCATCTCCCAGCCTATCGTGTGAAGAACTTCATAATATTGTTTAGGCTTTCAAAATAAGTAAGAAGAAAACAATATTGTAAAAAGACAAATTACCATAAACATATTTTTGGCTTGGTCAAATTATTCATACTTAAGTTCATGGAAGTTGTTATTTACAATGAATTATCGTTTGGATCTGTAATTTATCTATTTTTATGTTAATCTATGGATATTCTGATAATCTTTGTAGATTATCTTTTTCCTATATGCTTTGATTTATTGCCTCTCTCACAGCTCGACAATTCTTCTTCTATAAAATATACGTCTAAGTATATTAGAAACCTCATTCATCAAGTATATATCTAAGATTTCTTTTTATTCGTGTTCCAAAACTCAGCTCCGAAGATTCACAGGCTTCATCATTGTTTGGTATATTGTGTTTTTTTTAATTCTCTATTCCGTGGTATAATATTTGATTTGTTTTTCCAATGGTATATTTGTGGCAAGAAAAACTTTTGTTCATTACCAATTTTCTTTAATAATTATCTCATGTTTTCGTTCGTTTATGGATTTTTTCCTTTTTCTAGTAGACTCCATATTTCATTGATTTCTCCTCCGGTCCTCGCTAATATTCATGGTCATTATTTTTTGTCTTGTTTGTCGGCTAGTTTCGTCAGGTAAATTATTTTGTTTTGCATTTCTGATTTATACATCCTATTATATACTTCGCTATAATTAAGATATCGTCGGTTTTCTTGAAATCTATGAAAACTGCTTGGAATGCTAGATCATATTTCTAACTATTCGTTGAACTATCTTTCAATTAAAGAAGTATAACGTATCTTCTATTATGAACATAATTTGTAATTATTTTTACAATATTCTGATTCATTGTAAACACTGGTTCGATGGTTCATCCTATCTTAAAGAAATATTCATGATTTGGAATGATTTGGAATTTTTCACAAAATCATTACAATATGTTGATCATAACACGATTCTGTAATATATTCAAAATTGTAGACTCCAGACCTGTATTGTGGAATTTGAAATAAACGTTTGCCTTTAACGAAATGCGTACACTTGAAACTTTAATTTATCTAATATTTTTTATTCACGGAATGATGAGAAATATACCAGATAATGAATATAGCTGATCCTTCCTCTTTATGTTTATGTAGCAGCAATATTCTAGTAACCACACTTATATTTCGGTAACAAACAATACTAAAATGTGTAGATAATTCTTTGATTAGCAACGAGTCAAGAGCTAACTCCTAACAATTATGCATTCATTACACAATATATTGTTAATTAACTTATAATTGATGACTGAAAAACATTTAAATACAGATCTTTTTGATAATAATTTAGCACAGTGAAGGACCATTTGTATGATCATGGTATATAATAACAGAACATCTAAACCAATTGTAAAATTACCTTTAGAATACTAGAAATCCAATTCGAGAACTAAATATTCTGATATCTCTTAAAATTGAGCATCAGTATCAATATTCTTGTTTACAAAAAGGTACAGATCTGATAAAATCTTGCAGAATCTTTAATAGGATCGCAATTTTCTTGCACCTGATGAATCAACTTTGACTCTCTCCATGAAGTATACAGATATGGTATTTTCATTTTTAAAGCATCTTTGTATACAAGCTGATCATAATTCTACAAACCCCCCAAACTTTTTCATACGTTAAAATTAAATTAGTGTGAAATTTTTTCTTCTAGCACTTTCTCAAAAAGCCAGTTTTTGTCTACTCTTAAAAAACATATTCATTTTTCAATGTTGACTGAACAGGATCCAATTTTTGCGTGAAAATTCTTTGATATCTATCCAATTTGATCGTGTTTTCATTTTTATTAAATTCTATTTCAAGTTATCCTAAATATTATCTGTAGAATATTGAGAACCGCGATTTGAGATGAAAAAAGTAAAATGATTTGTCATGACTTAAAGTAACCAGGATTTTATCCATAAAACGAAATACTAACAGTAATAGAATAGGAGCAGATAATTGATTTAAATTATGATATGATAGTATTTGAAAATATTATTAGAATGTGTTCTATTTTTGTGTTTTGTGGAAATTTATTTGTAATGTAAATTTATTATTGAACGTTTGCAGTAGGTTTGAACATTGTTAATATAATACAAACAATAATCTAAATATTCAATGAAAAAATCAAACTATAATATTAACAAGACGTCAACATTTACAAAATTCTGTAAATTTTATTAACGATAACTAAAACGTCCTCGTTTGGTTATGTTAGAATAGGTATTTAGCAGACTGAACGTTATAATTATTTTTTATTTACTCGCTGAAACTGAAGGTAAACTAGAACTCATCAACTTGATCCTCCTATTTATTTATTTATTTAAATCTTTCTTACATTTACAAAACTCCACACTTCATAATCATTACAGCTAATTTCGTAACCTCCCTTAAAGGTAAAGAAAAATAATTTATTTTCAATAGGGTCTACCTAATCTGATCCTAGTGTGGATCTCTTCATAAGAAATGTTCTTTATTTTATTAAGTTGATCCTGAGAGACTCCTTGCATGGAAATTACTCATAAAAAATATTCTTTTATCCAGTAAGGTGAAACTGAGAGATTCCTCTGATGAAAAATTATTTATTTTATATAGGGTTATCCTGATGTGATTCTAGAGTAAACCTCGTCAGGATAACCTGATAAGAAATATTTTTCTTTTCAATAAGGTGATCCTGAGAGGTTCCTTATATGAGCATGATCAGAGAAACCTGTTGGAAAATTAATTTATTTCAAATAGAGTTATGCTAATTCGCTCCAGGCGTGGACCTGGTCAGGTTTTTCCTAATAAGGTTAACCTGATAAGTCATTATGATGTTTCAAGGAAATGGAGAAGAAATTCTAGTCTGGTTGATTTAGCCGATTCTTTGCAGATGCAAGAGGTAATGTCTAAACTGTAAATAATTCCAGTGGTTGGAAATGAGTTAACAAAAAAGGAAGATTTATGTTCACCATAGATGTAAAACATTTATTCAAATTCATATTTATAACAGCATCCCAAAAGATATCTACAAAGATTAAAAAAATGGAACTATGATAAAACACTTTGTCTCAAAAATCATTTTTAAAATTTTGAATAAAAAGGAATATCTACGTTTAAAGAATTCATGGAAATTGTTAATTTGAAATTAAATTATACTTTAACAGAATGTATCTTCTCTAACTTTTTTATGTGGGACGTAGAAAACTATGCTGTTCAACTCGAGTTGAATGTTCTTGTCCACTTGGAAGATTGAACTTCATTCTTAAGCGTTAAGGTCATAATATCTACACCAGTTGCACTATTTTGAATATTCAAAATAGTTTTAATGTAACATTTACATTATTAGGCAAGAAATGTTTAATATGTACGATATTTACGTGGGAGGATAAGGATCTCTATCACAATATTAAACTTGATTTCACTATAAAAATTACTCGAATCACGTAGTGTTCTTCAAGGAGTACGGATACTGAATTAGAAAGTAAGT
This sequence comes from Diorhabda sublineata, assembly GCF_026230105.1. Classification (NCBI taxonomy): domain Eukaryota; kingdom Metazoa; phylum Arthropoda; class Insecta; order Coleoptera; family Chrysomelidae; genus Diorhabda; species Diorhabda sublineata. The sequence continues at coordinate 20,074,941 of NC_079476.1, forward strand.
ACCACGATACAGAAAAATGATTTTATTGTTGAAACTGAAATTGGATTCCTATTGTTGTTACACTGTCTATAACGAAATACATTAATTTGAAAGTGGTTATTAAATGAGGGTTTAATTAGATAAAACATAAATATTGAAGAATTAATTGGATTCGTGTTTATTTCAGAGCAATACAATTATTTATAATACAAGACTTTCGTGTCTGAAAAGCAATTAATTATTTTTCATTTCATATATTTATAAAAAAACTTTAAAAATTTCTAGGTAATAACGACACACTGCTTACTTACTTGAAATTTCTCCACTGTCGCAATTCGATTTAATTATTGATATCTATACAAGGTGGACAAAAAAGAATAAAAAGTGCTTCAGTTTGGAGATTATTCGTCGTAGAAAACGATGTTCTGTTTTGCTCTTTATGGCTAAGAGATTTTCACCAGTATTTATTATAACTGGTTCAATATCTTCATTCACCTAATTTCTTTTTCGAGTAAAACAAATTACAATTATTTTTTCGTTGTGTCTAACACAATTATCACAAACATTTGAATCCCAAATGTTTCAATAAGACCGATAAAGCGGTACATCCAATAGAAAGAATTTCCTTTTTCATCGATTCGTCATTTATGATTTTGACAGTAACATGTTTTCCTAACATAAAAAGTTTAAAAAACTATTTAGTCTCTATAGCTGAATACACAGGACTCAGAACCTCTATGATCAAACTCACATTAAATTACCAGTTTTATAAGAATTTCAGATATTACACTATAAGTAACAGTTAAAAAATCACACTATATAGCTTATTTTAATCTAAAGGTTAAGAACATGGGACTGTATTCTATTATTGTTTCACATGTTTATTTAGTCACTTTGTTCATACATCCTATGTTTTTAGTTTTAATCGAGGTGTCGTATGGAGTGGCATATTTAGTATAATACCGCCAGAACAGATAAAAGATATTGAAAAGGGCCGCCGTTGTTTTTCCATCTCAAATTATTCCATAAAATTCATAACAAAAACTTGTGTCTTACGGCATTTTAGGGATTAAAAAATTTAACGAAGTAAAATTGAATAAAAACTCAAATTAGTCATTGATTTTAACTTTACACATTCCAATTCAACTTTTAGTACGGTTAGTTAGTTACGTCAATTATATCGTTGTCTAACTTTAAAGAAACTATTACGTATGTCTTGTAGTTGGAATTGTGAGGGAGACAATCGATGATATATTGTTATACCGAAAAAAGAATATTGTATGTACGTAGAAAATATGCGTTCGATAAATATTAGATTGTGTAACGCGATGGAATACCTTCACCGTTTCGGCGTTAGATCACCTCGTTTTGTCTATTTCCAGACATTCAGCTACGGTTTCGTCAGACCCTTTTATTTTATTTAATTACCCACAAAGTAAGATCGATAAATGATTTCTTCCGGTTGTTAAACTAGTGCTACTAATTTTAATGAATATAATAACATTTTCTGTTCAGTCCAATTATGAAACGATAATAAGTAGTCTATATATGTTATAAAAGACGACTATTGCTTTTTGAAATTAGAGTTTGCCACAACATTTTCTCTTTATATTCATATTCACTTTAAACTTAATGTCACATTGTTCCACCAACAGCACAAGTGAAGCAACGAAATAATCTTGACATTAGTTAGATAAGCACCTTATATCGGCTGCATTAAAATTTCTCATAAGTTGGGAATAATGAAAAGCATTCATATTTTGGTTGGACAGACCCCTAAGCATGTTTCAAAACCAAAAGATTTCACGCAGAAGCATTTACCGTACTTTAGTCGAATGTGAAGAAGAAATAGAATGTTTGAATTCCTAAAAAAGTCGATAAAATAAGAATTTTTTACCAGATAAAGAGCAGAAAGACTGGTAAGAAGAACAAAAAATAGAGTAAGGGTAATATCATACTTCCAAGTGTATCATCGTATAGCGGAAATTAGGTGGAAATCACAGAAAACGATGGATTTTATACAAATAATATAAAAGAATGCTCTAACAATCTAGGATATGAAGAAAATGCAAAATTCGCTGAATTCTGGTTTGGTGTGCAATTTCGGCAAGAGGAATATCCAGACTTTATGTGGGTCGAGTAACGGCGGAAGCTGTTGATTCTGCATTACTAAATTGTTTGCATATGTACGTCAACATAATGTTGGATACGATATAATTTTTTGGCTGCCTTTTTGCAAGGGCAACTCAAAATTGGCTAAATCAAAATAACATACCTTTTGTACCAAAATAAGATAACCCAAGTAATTTACCTCAGATTTGTCCAATTGAAGATTTTTGGGCAGGGTGGCAACCTGAAAATGATGATCAATTTCGACGTAGTCGTCAAAGACCTCACGAAAGACGACCTCAGAAAATTACGCCTAGTTGAGTAGCACAAGCAGTTCCATTCAGTTTAAGTTATTAACTTTGTTAGTTATGAAACCGTTAACCACGGAAATAAGAAAGGTACTTATCACAAAAATATATGGTTGAATATTTTGTGCCAAAACTATTAGGACATACGTTATTGTAGTAAGCTGGTTGGAGCTATAGTATTGTATTTAAATTTTTTCTATTATAATTGCAACAATAGCAAATTCTTATATCAAACAACCAGTTGGACTGCTCTGATTTATTATTTATTTAGTTATAGATAGAATCAAGTTATTTCTTCTGTACGCTAGTTCAATTACATTCATAACCTTTAATTTGTCTTCTACGGTGTATAAGTATTTTTTTTTCTTTTTCTCATTTACTAAGTCGCATTTTTCCCATTTCATGTTTATAATTATGAAACTATTGATAATAATAATCTGCGTTAGATCAAAACTCATTATACAAGACAATTACATGAACCATTACTATAACAATGAAGTTAAGGTATCTACTTCAATAGTTATTTAATTGAAAGCATACATTGAAATCTAAGAGTATGTATTCAGTCAATTAGAAATGATGACTATCATGCATCCATCTTGTCGAATAATGAAGTTGATGTAGATATCAATTTTAGTATTAATTATTTTGATGATCTCAAAAGTACTTATATGAGAACTGTCAATCAATTATTAAGAAAAAACGGATATGTAAAAAGAACATTTAGAAATTGAGACGTGGAGTATCTATTTAATTTCAAGCTTTACATATACTGACTGTTTAATATGTGTAGAAGGTTAAAGTAATTTGTTGATAATACATAAGCTACTTTTTATGAGTAAACATTCAAAAATTGAATTAGAACCATGGATCAATCACATCCTTTATAGCCAATTCGAGTTCCTGCTTCAGCGCAATCTCTTGGAAACAACAGATTTCTTTCTGCTTCTGGTGGCATATTACAAATGTTTCCAAAACGGTACCGATCGTTTTGAATAAGGGTAATAAACAGAGTGAAAGGTAGAGGTATGTAGGTATGCCGTTTTTATCTGATATGATCTGGGAAGATTGGGTTAATTGCAAGCAGTTAGAAAAGTAGGAAGGTTATAAAAAGACAATATGGATTTCCACGGGTCAGGTGTCAGTGGCGAAAGAATATTGTCGATCGAATGATGAAAATGGTCGTGAATGAAGGGTTACATGTTTAATATATTTTTAAAGGCGTCAGTCGCTGTAGACATGGAGTGCTCGCCACAAATATATTGAACATATCCTAAGAACAGACATCCATTGCCGGGTAAAGTGAAATAGTCCAATTGGTCATATAATCGGTTAATTTGTATGAAATTGTAAAGAAAGTTACTACCTATATCTACTATTAGTTTCTGAATAGTATTGTTGCTTGAAGGAATTTTCTATGTACAGTCTTGTGTAATACATTGTTGATGATCTCTATGGCTAGTAAAATAAATTAGTTTTGTTTGTGTTTGAACGGATTTCTATTCTGTACTATTTTGATAAAGGCCGAAGAAGGACGAAACGTCAGTTTCTACATATTATTTTAAACTAATTTTCATAGAAAAAATACCAAAAATCAAGAAAAATCATCCCGAAAAACATGGAAATAGGTCTAAGAAGTGAAAAGATATTTTACGAAATAAATATTTGCAATGGTTTTTAACAGTATACCATTCAATTAACCTTTTGTTTTTCAACTTTTCCAACAATTAAAAAGAATCAAACGATGTAGATAAATGAACAGTATACTGCGTTGTCCTTTCTACACACCGCACACATTGTTCTTCACTGAAATACTTCAGGTGTTTTCTAGAACGAAACTTTGTCATCAAATTAAGATACTTACGTTATTCTCTCGTGTATTTCTCTCGAGAGCTACCATTATTACTACTTTTAAAGGCGTATAGAATATACCGCTAGCCAATTATATACAGGAAGATAAAATAACAGTGGCGGTGTTTACTTTTTACTCTTCAGATTTATTATCAATTAAAATGGAGTCACGATTTTTTTAAAATGTCTTAGGTCATTTATTATAATTATATTATAACTATTTAAACGAAGAAATTATGAAAATATCAAGTTCAAGTTATTAGCTAATTTTATTTAAAATTTACCAAAGCGCTAACCTAACTTAATCTAGCCTAACCAGTTTCAATAAAACAGCATGATACAATGAAAGATGTATTACACAAAAAATTAGAGATGGCGGTAGTTGCTTAAAAAATATCACTAGATATACTACAAACTATACAATCTATACAACATGTTTTTCATGTTTGAAGACGCCACGTTATCAATAGATGTTTGTGAACATTTTCACTGAATTTGTAAACATGGAAAAATTGGTCGTGAAAATCAAATGAGATGATGGCTTCAGAAATGTTGAAGAAAATCCAAAAAGCGGTACTAGACGATCGTCGACTGAAAGTGCACGAGCTAGCAGACATAGTAGGCATTTCAAAAAGTACGGTACATCTCATATTACTGGAAATTTGGACACGAGGAAGCGTTTCGGAATCTGGTTTCCATCGACCGTGAGCTGTTCTGTCAATGGTTGGAACATTTTGCTTCTGTAGTCAAGCCAACAAAGGAAGATAAGGTCTTGTTGTTGCTCGATGGGCATATGCTTTGAAGTTTGCACGCGAGAAAGGCGTCGTTTTGCTACAATTACCAGGACCAAGCCAATGAACATTTACTACATTCATAATCCGTAAACTTAATGTAAAAACATCTTTCAATAAGAAAAAGATAAACATTGAAGACAATGAAGGATCGACTGAAGAAGAAGAAGAAGAAGAAGTCATAGAATTCGATTCAGAGAGTTGCGATTAAGGAGATAACGAAAATGATTGTGCTAAATATGGGCGAAGTTACTACGTTAATAATGAAACTTGCACTACTTGTGATGATTGTTTGAATTAATATTTTTCAAACTGCTTCAGAATTTTGGCTGCTTTGTGAAGTCTTTTTAGTCAAAGTAGAATTTCTATCGTTGTTGCTGTGGTATTTTTCTTAAAAGTGTTTTTGTTTAGTCCAAATTACCAATCGCGTGTTCCAATCAATCCTACCAGTTGGTTAAATATATGATATGATAATTATCTTAGGGGTTAGTATAAATTTGTTAATTTTTAATAATTATATGTAAAGTCAAATAGAGTTTCATTTAATACAGTTGTTCTTTGTGCTGTTTTCAAAGGAACATTTGAAGACCGCATTTTATGAATATAATATATTATATATATATATATATATATATATATATATATATATATATATATATATATATATATATATTATATATATATATATATATAATATATATATATATATATATATATATATAATATATATATTTAAATTTTCATTGACTTTACAGGAATTATACTACGTGTCCAAAACTAATTGGTAAGACTTGTATTTTCATGTAAAATTCCAATGAGAAACTCTTGAATCATTAGAAATAACAGTTTTTTTTAACACTTATATTCGTATTTCCGTTCTTTGAGTCCATTGAATATATCAAACATATGTGGCAGCGGAAAGGTGGTAGAATAGAAGTTATTGTTAATCAATGTCACTGAGTTTGATTTATAATCAAGGTTTGGATTCAACTAGAAACATAGATAATGAGAAAACAGTTATTAGATATAAAACTTGTAAACGGTTCGCTGAATTAAACGTATAAATTTCTATTTTATAATTTACTACTTAGGAAGAGATAATAATGTCTGAGTATTTGTATGTATATATATATATATATATATATATATATATATATATATATATATATAATATAGAGAAAAAAATATTGGACTAAATATCGTTTAAAAACCTTTTTTTGGTGATTTGACTTTACTAGTAATATTAACTTTTGATATTCGAAGAAACCCAGTAGTCATTTCTACAAACAGTACCAATGATACCGTCATATCTAAATATCATTTTCTGTTCACTTTTCTCTTTACTTTTTTGCGTTCCATCAAGAGTTAATCGAGATTGTTCACTCTTATAGGATATTTCTCAAGGAAACTATAAGCAGAGAAGCTGAATGTATCAAACTAAATAAGAACAATCTACGAATATTAACAGGAGTCCAGTTGGAGCCCCTGAAGACGCTACACAGATAATGCGGCGTTCAGATTTTGTCGCACAAGCCACGAAATCCATATTCTCCCGAAGTAAAACTCCAGAGTAATACATCTGAGAGAGACAAAGATCTCTGGTCACTACAGCCATCCCCCAATCTAGACTTTTTAAAAGAAGTGGAATTAACAGATCAGCTGTAAACACTGGATTTCACAGTATCGCAGCAAAAAAGGGGGACTCAAGTTGCAGGTTTTGGGTTGCAGTGTATTCGTTACCCCAATATTCATACAGACATTCATACATTTACTGAAACTGCAGTATTTCAGGTTTCAGCAATGAAATTTTGTATTAGAATTATTTCAAGTGATATAAAGGGCGAGAAAACGGAAAGTTTAAAAAAAATAGTATATGTGAGTGATAGTAATACTATAACTACTCAAAATATTAAAAGAAAAAAACATACATTGGAAGAATTAACAAAATAATTTAGTCATGTAACTAGTCCCCAATTAATGAATGTCGAACTAAAACCAACATACTAGAAAATGAATTTATGTACTACGTAAGTATATATGTTGAATTGTTATAAATAAGAGTATCTGTTTACTTTAACAATAAACAAGTATAATACCAAGGTTATTTTTATTCCTCCTTTACCTTGACCTACGCAGCTATCGAATATTTAGAAGAATATTCTAGTGCTTTAGGATATAAAAGCGGCGCACTACAGGATTTATACTTACAAGCTGACCCAGCAAAGTTATATTTACGAAATATTTTTATGGTTCAATAAAAATACATAACTTACTATAAGTGTATATGAATGGGAGTACCCTTTATTTAGGTTAAAAAAGTATTCTTTATTAATGTAACGAATATATTTCAAATTAAAATTCTTGATAGCTATCTAGACATCAAAAATAATTATTTATATTTTTACTATAATTTTATCTTAAAGAAATTTGCACTTCAATTCATCCAATAAAAATGACAAGTGATTACTAGTTTGGCTGATAGAACTATTCAACTATCAGATCCAAAATTTGGATGCATAGTTATTGTACATTCACTTTTTACCCAGAAAAGGGTTAATTTCATTTTCGTTGTACGCATTATACCATTTCATGCAACTATTTCGTTTTTCAAGTATTCATGAATGAAATGTTTTTCTATCTGTGTTAAATAGTCTGAGGTCTAAACATAAAGTACAGTGCTCAAATTTCGTCCCTGAATATGATTTCGTAATCGCCTGTTTGTTTTCTCTAGCAAATACGGCCTCAAAAGTTATTTCAGCCTTATCTTTAATATTTTATTCTAAACTCCCCTTGTGTTATAAGTTTTATTGAATAAAAACGGAAAGATTTCAACGGCTCTACATTATAAACACCCCACAAAAATGATCGCATAACTCATTATTTTTTAAATATTTTGAATGTGTTTGCGGCGTCTATTCGTCTTCTAAACATCTTTGCAGCATGTTTTCCCAGAAGTTAAAAAGGACATTTTGAAAATCATCTAGTGTTCTTATTGTTGCAGGATGCTGCTGAATTTGCCATCCTAGATAGTTCCAGACATGCTCTATTGAGTTAAGGTCCGGGCTACGTGCAGGCCAATTCAGGCTGGGTATCTCTACGTCTTCTAAGTACTGCCGAACCACTCAGCAGCGTGTGGACGAGCATTATCGTGCATTAGCACAGAGTTTCACCGATATTAGGCATAAAGGGCACTACATGGGGTTCTAGGATATTGGTTATGTATCTGTCAGCATTTAGTCTTCCATCATTCACTGGTACTAACTCCGAACGACCCTCGAAAGAAATTCTTCCCCAAACCATGATAGAGCCACCACCAAAACTTTCAGTTTGACAAAAATTAACCTAATCGTGCCGTTCACCACGTCGCCTATATACTAGTATACGTCTATCTGATGAATACAGACAAAATCTTGATTCATCCGTGATTAAAATATTGGCCCAATCTTAAATATTCCAATTTGCGTGTTCTCGAGCAAACTCCAATCTTGCTACTCGATGTTATCTAGTAAGACGTGGACCTCTAGCTGGCACTCTGGCTCGTATACCTGCTTCTCTCAGCCTATTTTGAACTGTTTGTAGGCTTATTGGGACATTATGAGCAGCCAACAGATCTGTTTGGAGCCTTCGAGTGGTGGTATGCCTAATTCTTAATGCCGTTAACCTCAAATAACGATCATCTACTACCGAAGTTACCCTTCCGCGGCCTTGTCCGGGTCTTCTGGTTAGGTACCCTATTTCTTGGTAGCGAATAACAACTCTGGACATGGTGCTTTGTTGAACTCCAATTACCCCGGCGACGTATCTTTGACGACGGCTATCTTGTATCAGCGCGATGATTCTAGCGGCTTCTTCATTCGTCACATGTCTTGTTAAACATTGAGGCACATCCATTATTAACAAAATAAATTTAAATTTTCACTATACAATAACACAATTTGCTTAGAAAGTTCTCGATGTCAATGCATTCTCCAAGACAGAAATGATTTACTCGAGCATTTTTGCTTCCAAAAAATTTGTAAGAAATTGTGATATTTTTTTGCCCTTGATAAGAAACCAGAAATATCTATAAAGTTGATACATATACAGGTTAGCCCAAAAAACTAAAATTAAGTATTAAAAATATCTTAAAATACCAGTGATGCGATAAGTTTTGTGGTCTGTATATTTTGCTTTCTATTTCTAACTTACCTTGTATTCATTCAAATAACTAGTTTACAAAGTTAAAACTCCTTTACAAATGCCTCATGACTAAATTTTCCGCGGGACTATTCAAGAAACGGTGTCAGCACCGTTATGGTATGTTCCAGTGAAGCATAGAAAGAAAAAGTTATAGCATCTGATGCTACGAGGTATTTTTTGTCTTTGTTTGAGTAGTCAATTTATGGACGAAGAATTACATGAAATCACAGGTGTTTGCTGTCGCTAAAAATAAAAATGCGGTAATGGAATGCTATAAAACGATCTTATTAATCAGATATATCTGTACCACCCACTAGTACTTGTTAGTATTTAACGTTCATTTAACACATAAAAAGTTTAGGAAGTGGAACTACGTAGAACTGTTCATAACTGTTGGTGATTCTCTTTTTTAGAATATTCTAATCATTTGATAGGCGTCTATTCCATAAATGACATAAGAAACATTTAATTATATTTTATCTAATTAAATCGAAGAACCTAGTATTCGAAAAAAAAAAGTTATCAGCACGAACTATGATTTCAAACGATTGATTTAGAAAACTGGGAGTGGAAAAGAACAAGCTTAGGGAAGAGATAAAACACTTAAATTGAAAAACCATGAAATAAATCGACAACTTGAAAGAGAAACAATGAAAAAATATATGGAGAAAAAGAGAAATATTGTTCTCCAGGAGTTGGAAATGAAGACAGAAAAAGAACTGGAAAAGTAAAAGCTAAAATTACAGGAAAAGTTTAGAATAAAACTCATTCGATCGAGCTTTCAACCGTCAAAAATTGAGTTATTAACAATAAAAGCACATATTATTGTCTTTAACCTCAATGAAATCAAAAGGAAAGTTATCCATAGCGTTAATAAGTAGATTGATACACATCTCAACTCGTTACCATATGTAGAATTCATTATAGTTATTATCAAATTAACAATAATCGAAAGTAACGTTCAATATAAAAACCAATAAAATAGAAAAATCCTGGCAATTCTTGCCTCCTTCTACGTGGATGCATAATTGCTTAGTGCCGCTTGATATGATGCAATAAAACGTGCAATGCAATGCAAGACGCAATATTTATTGATCAAAATCATGCGCAGATGAAGGTCAGCTGATTGTTTCATGCAAGATCCCGCACATTATCGGTTTGGTGCCATTTTTATTGCGTACAAGCTGCAAGTTTCGAGAGAAATAGGTTTATAATCTGCTGATATTACGTTTTATTTTCCTTAGGAATTTTTTATATGTTTCTTCATCCATTCTCAACTAATTTTTCTATGTTTTCTCATCGAATTTCCTAGCTAAACTGTCCATCGGACTCCAAAAATAAAGGTAGCAGCAGATATAATTATTGCCAGTGATGCACTGACCACTTTTTTCTTGTTTATTTCACATAGTTTTGTTATTTTCATTTTCACACAACCCACAAAATATTAAATAAAGTTTGAGGTTAGGAATTTTTTTACTTTTACTTATGGAATTTTGATTAGTGGCAACCATGATATAATGGCAAGCGACATGCAAGGAATTGCATGCAATTTCTTGCATATTGTCTTGCATCATGTCAAGCGACCTTTATAAATTCCTAATTATCTACTCCAGTTATTCTGAACTCCCCTGTTTATATTTTCGTAAGAAAACGTCTATTTAGATATGGAGATTGGGATGCCTTTCGGATCTAGTTGAATATTCCTGATATATCCACATTCTCTAAGGAACATTGAGAGAAATTGCTCTCAATATTTTTGATGAAGATTTGTTTAGAAAATATGAATACATTCTTTTGTTCATGTAAACTTCGAAAAAATGAGGTTTAATAACTTATAATTCTTAAGAATCTTAATTATTTCCAAAAAATCGGACCCAGAAATTCTATAGATAATCCCAGGATGAACTTTATAACACTTTATCTATTTTAATTATTATTTTATCGGAACGAGAATGGGGAGAAGAGTTCAAAAATCAGAAAATATATAGGGTGTTCAATATAAGTTTGATTGATTGTATCAATATGAGTTTGTCTAGAAATATGTCTACAATCCACCTGGAGCCGACAGTTCCACTGTAAAAAATGACTTGCTTCTTCGCTATTGTTTGAATTATCGACATATTCCTCGTGGGCTTTAAGTGGAACTTAGTAATAAGACTGCTTCGCACTAACGCGACACACTGTAGATAAGTTAGCAAATAATTCTTCAATTAAATAATTTTACAATAAAATATTATTACAAAAATACCATCCTGTTTACTTTCGCTTTCTACGTTATTAACCTTCTCAAAATCATATATTTCTGATAATAAACTATTTTGACGGTTTTCATGGTAACTAAGGAAATAAAAAAATAAAACGTCAAGTTAGAGCGCTGTTTCCTGTCATTATCAGTGTTTTGTGTTTATAATTGTGAAATTTGGTGGTGGTTAGTGTTGAATTCTCCCAAGAAATGGAGCTGCCGGAGCTGGCAGAAAGTGTTAATTCAGAATCATTAAGTTGATCATCAGAAAAGAGCAGAAGTCCGTATGAAAAGACATAAGCCGAATTTATATCATGGTGCAATAAGAAGCAAGTGAAGCATTATTCAATGACGGTTTTGTTGGCATATTTCAAGATATTGCATAGAACGGCCTAACTGCAAGTTTGGTGGCAAAAATACTCAATGTTTAAATCGATACTGACTTGAAAAAATAACAATGATATCAGCAAATCTAATAAATTAATATCGTTTATCCAAAGTCAAAAGTTTCTAGTGACAAAGGTTAATTTCAAAAAGTTCGGTACTAAATTATTTTATAGGTTGCTTTGATTTTCGGAAAATCTGGAGCAATGAGAAAAGAGGATTCATTGAAATTATAAACGGATGACGTTCAAGATTTAACATCCAATTAATAAACAGTTAAAGCATCTAAAACATACACAAATAGGTAGACAATGAACAGAAAACCATTCTCAGTTTAATTAAATGCTATATCTCATTGAGGCCACTACATACCCAACACAAACTATATTATTTTTTATTAAAGTGCTAAAAGTTCTTCCCAGCCAATTAGTGTGAATACATGTCGTCCATAATGGCAATTTTTTGGAATTGGAGCAGCCGCAACTTTTAGACAGCGGTGCTGATTTTTCAACTATTAAACAACTTGGTGATTGGAAATAAACTGCTGTGGCAGAAGAATATATACTCAGAAAATTCTTCTTTGTGTAACTGCATTACAGATTTGTCATACCAGTCGTTCTACCGACGTTGAAATAATTTCTGTGACAAATATGTAAAAAAATAAACTTACACTCGCAAAACCATACATGTTCTAATATGTCTCCATTTAGTTATAATAATTGCTATATTTCGACCATAAACATATATAATTATAAATATAAAATGATTATTAAAAAATAAAAATCGTAAACTGTTAAACAAAAATATACGGTCGACGGAAAAGTATTATAACCAATTATTTATGATTAATCGCCTCAATTCATCTACTTGTTGGTTAAATAACTATTCACGTATTATTTTGGCAAATGATTATTAACCAGCAATATGAATAAATCAGTTTACTTCACTGGGTTTATGAGAAGAAAAAACACTATAAGTGACAATAAAAGTTATGAACATTTTGAAACAGAACGTGGATAGTTGTGCGGGTGATATTTTCTTTTGTTTTCAGTTTAGCCTGGAAACGATTATACTCGACAGAATATCCCGTTAAATATTGAATATTGAATATATCTGCTGCTAAAGCGTGATATTTATGTCCGCCAAAAAAAATAGTATGCATAGGTTGTATCAATAACTAATTCCATATTCGATTTATTGAACGAAATTTCTCTTCGCCTTCTTTCACAACTTATGTAAACGTAAAGTGGATATAAAAGTTGATTCCAAAACAATTTGTTGTTGCACTTGACCTGATATTATTTATTATATACAGAATTACTCAACATTTTAGTGCACGCCCATTTTATATGCAATAAAAAATCATCTTTCCTTAGCCTACTTACGTTAGATGAATACAAAATATATGCCGTTCATCATTTACATAACATAAAATATAAAAAAATTATAACATTACTCAATAAATAGTGTGACTGACTCACAGATGGCGCTGTTAATGTCAAATGGTAGCGTTGGTCTAGTCTTGGTAAAAAATAAGGTTTTGATCTCTGATAAAAAAAGAGAAATAGATATTTTAGAGGGAGAAAACATTTTTCTATGGAATTTTGAGGTTAGCTGAAAAAACCGATTTCTGAATTCGCCGCTACTTAAATAATAGAATAGAGCCAATCACATCCGTTTGCGTTTATCACGTTTGTCTCAATTAGGACATATATCGTCCATAAATAATAGTTTACAAATAAATAAAAACAAGGATATTACGAAAATAAAAAGCATTATCCACGTCAAAAAGAATAACAAAATTTTTAGGTTAATGGAAGCAACGTCAAGTTTATGAATAGTGTTTAGAATTTGCTACGAATGTCAAACAGCAAACGTCACCCCCGAACCGCAACGGCATCTCAAGTTTATGAATCGGCCTTAATGGTACCAACGTTAAGTTTGTGAATAGGGCTTAGAATTTGCTACTAACGGCAAACGGCAAACTTCACCCGCGAACGGCAACGGCAAAAGGAAAGTAAAGTTTATGAATCGGCTTCAACAACACCCATGTTAAGTTTATGAATAGGATTTAGAATTTACTACGAAAGTCAAACTGCAAATACAAATTCCATTTTTAGATAGGAAATCAAATATTGCCGTTATTTTCATATAATCATAGTAAACCCAGATTTTTACATCTAAATCCCTTTTTGAGTCTTCAATTAATTTCAAGGTCTTTAATTTATAAAGATAAATAGTCTAAGTAAGAATTTGTTTTTGACTGAATAGTTCAATGATCTTATTCGCAACGTACAATTCACGTATTTCCTATCAAAATTTACGTCTTTTGAAATAGTATGGTACATGAAAAAAAAAATGAGGTTAAATAATTTTCATTACCTCCTCTACTTCAGTCGTTACGCTACCGAATTTTCATTATTCGAATTCACTGAGCGTAAAATGTATGACCATTATGGGTTTCTACTACATTTCTGGGTTAGCAAATTTCAAGTTAACGAAAAAATAATTGTACGTGTTCCTCTTAATTGTATAAAAGTTTCTTTTTCATTTGAACAATATGTGTAAGTGCTACATTATGTTATAAGCAAACCACTCAAAATTTGGATGTTTGAAACCGCTTAACATGATTTGGAACGTAACTATTGTGTGATTACTATTAACTTGGTGTTGGAGATGAATTGAATAAAATCGAAATAACATTTAACAATATTAAAATTTTTAACTATAGCCAAATTGTCTGTAGTGGTTTTCTTGGTAACTACATTATTACAAGTTTGTAATTTGGAAGCTTGACTCATGATTCACTGTCTGTCCATCTAAAATCCATATAATACGTTTGCCAACATTCTGTGGACTTGTTGTATTCACCATGGTGCTATTTTAGGTCTACTTTCTATGAAAATCAGGTTAAAATAACATGTAAAAATTGATGTTTCAACCTACTTCTAACAAATAAAAAGTTAAATGAAACCCAATTATTTTGCAATAATACAATTTTTCCAATAAGTTCTACTTTGTAATGGTCTTATTTATAGGTTAAAAATATTTTTTTCTGAGCAGTTATGTGGCCGTTTTTTAAACTCTCCATATCGTCGTCTTCATCGAATAGTGACAACTCGGTTTTGTCGGTTTCAGTTTCTGGCACCGATACAACTAAGACTAATTATCTTCTATGTGTGGCTAAAACATTTAAGTTGTTTCTTTAAATATTCACTCAATTTCAAATTTCAAATAGTAATATTATCATCAAAGGAGCGCTCGAGGAAATTTTTCCGGAGAGATAAATTGAACTACTCCAACTGCAGTTTCCTTAATGTTTTCTACAGCATTTTCTGATATCCCATTGCAAAGCTGGCTATGCTTTTTTAACGTTTATTGCAATTTCGGATTATATAAAATTAATCTTTATAGTAACAAAAGTATTGAGAATAATAATGTTAAAGAACTCGACATACCTGTAAAAGTTTGTATTCTAATGTACTAATAAATATATACCTTTGGGACCCTTGCGCCAGAGGATATTGCCTTTGACTGTCGCCCTCAGTGCACAATCGTCTTCCAAGTACCCTTGATTATATAAAAAACAATTTGGAAAAATCATAATATTTTTAATAAAATAATAATACAAAAATAAAAACTTTGCTCAATTTTTGTTAGCTTGATATATATTTATAAACGAAATAAATATATCAGGGATTTTTAATATAGATAATGGGCATATAAAAAGGATCTTCGAATGAGACATTTTCTGACTAACTAATCTCATTTTTTGTCTACAATTAAAATCCGCGTCCATCAGCATGTTCATTCTCATACTCCTCTCTTCATAGAAAATGTCTTATGCCTCGTAATAAACAGAAAAAACCAGAGTTTTTCGAGGAAAGGGGGAATGTAGAGGTCCCTCAGCTTTCCGATAGACATGGCTTCATCATCGTACAAACGCTACTGACTTGGCAAAAATTGTCATAGTAGCATAACAAGATTAACAGCCTTCTAGTTCATTGAAAAAATCATAGTTTATTTCTATCGAGCGAATACCTATTTCCAGGATTAAATTAACATTTTAAAGAGAGATAGTGTTTGGAAAATAGTACATTTTTATGGAAAATTTCATACTTTTGACTAATTTGGTTTTCATATATGTATATATAGATTTGGGGTCTTGTATACACTGCGACCCAAAGGATCTCTGTGTGCCCCTTTCTTGCTGCGATACCGGAGATCCCAGTTTTTACAGCTGATCCATCAACCCCATTCCTTTTAAAAAGTCTAAGAAGTTTCCGTTCGCTCCGGTGTGACCCGGAATCAATTGTAGGGTAACTTTATTTTTCTTGCCTAGCTCATTTAGTTTTTATCGGCACAAACAAGTTTGGAATTTATGATATTGGAGCTTAGAGCTCTAATGCCTGCTTGACTATCGGACAGGATGATGGTCTCCTGTTTGCGATAGTTCCTCTTTAGATTAAACTGAACAAATTTTTAAATTGCTTAGATTTCTGCTTGAAAAATGCTTAGTGCGCTACCCAGGTTTTCAGAGTGTTTGGTTCTTGGTCCGTACACTCTTTTTCCAGTTCCTTCTGCTATTTTTGATCCGTCCGTATACCATTTAATGGCATTTTTGTTCATTTCTTGTATGGTGTTCTGACCCCACTTGCTTTTACTGTTTATAATTAAGGTGAAGTTTTTCTCAAAGCTAAACTTTTTCGATGCAACGTCCTGAGGCATTTTTTTTCGCAGATGCCAGTGACAAGTTTTACGCAAAAGTGAATAATCGTTGTTAACACATTATGATTATGCTTATGGTTAAGATTAGAAATCTATCCATTGTGCTGTAGTATTTGTGTTATTTGTATCCTTTGATAATTATACCAATAAACAATTATCGTGATAATTTGTTATACTTATATAGATTTGAATTCTTTTACAGTATGGCGGCAGAATATAAATAATTAAAGCCTGAACATTATGACTAATATTTTTGATTTATCCATGGTAACATTTGTCGTTAAGGTTATTATCATATATCATAATAACATCACATATTTCCAAATTTTTGCCTTTTGAACTAAAAATTCTATTGTTTTTGTGACAAAATTTAAACTTACAAATATTTTGTGATGGTTATCGAATTAGTGGTTGAGTTTTTGGAATTTCTGGAACCGTTGGCTATATTTATACTAAATGATTCATACACCGACACTCACAATTACAGTGTCTGATGCGCGTATCGATAACCAAGTTATCGTCTTCAGAAACTGAAGGTAAACTTCACCTACCTTTACCTAAAGTTTACCTTCAGTCTCTGAAGACGGTACTTGGTTATCGAAACGCGTATCAAACAATTATGACTGTTGGTGCAGTGGTGGTGTAAGCAGTGTATTCAGTAGTGGTTGAGGATTAGTTCCAGGTCGCATCAACTTGTTCAGATCAGAAATAACATTGTCAGATCCATCCGAATGGATTTAGGATATCTGTAGTCATTTATCAAACGTATTTTCACAGGCTTTATATTATTTTTTACCAATTTCAACTGATAGATTAAACTAATCAAAAATCGTCGTAAAAAATGATTGATTTTATTTGAAATATCTCATTTATTACAGAGTAAGGAATTGATTCAAGAATCCTCAGCATGCGGGCTGATAGACATCTTTCATTCTCTGTTACTGTAACAGTAAACTCTAGTTTGATGTGTTATTGCAACCGGACCCCTGCAGTTAATACTGTTAGTAAAGTCATTTTATTTACATAAATAAGTATACGTTACGAGTACGAATTTGAACATATTATCGACTTTGATGCATGTGCATTTAAGAACTACATGTAACTTCCTCATTCGAATGCATAAATCTCTAGCGAAAAAAGGACTACACGGTATATTTTCAGCATGCAATGTCGTTGAATAAAACACTATTCGGGTTTGCTAACGTTGTTTCGCTTTGATTAGTGATGCTGTATGTGGAAACGAACGAATCCAAACATTCGATTTCTATTAACGAAGTAACTTCATCAGATGTTCCATTAATAAATTCTCATCATTCTAGTGTATCTCACTATCATTCATCGACATGACTAATTTTATCATCTATATTTTCACGAAAATGCTATTATCACTTTGAAACGAGTGCTCAAATAAAAAACAATGCGATTCATCCTAAAAATGCTTACCTAAAGAAAAATAATAATTGAATTTTTCAGAAAATCAGTATTTAATGAAACGTTAAACGATGTAATAATGGTGAGTCTCTCTGTAAACAATTTGGTGTCTCAGTTGTAATGTCTTAAATCCGATATCCTGGATAATGTAAATAAGATTTTAATTGTTAAGCAGTGATTGTTTATATTATTGTTTATAAAAATGAAGTCATAACAATATCTATTTATTGTATGTTTTTTCAGATGATACCCACTTGATTGAAATCTCAAGATGGCTAGAAGAGTAGCCAAAAATCACTACGTAGCCTCGCCACGACATAACCATTCACCGACTCCTGTTCACGTTCCCAAAAACGCTCCTTATTCTGATGGAGAAGAAAGCCAAAGAGCACCATCCGAAAGGACCTTATCCGAATACACTTCAGTGGTAGGTATTTCTATCAATAAGCTGAAGAAATTTAGAATTCAAACATTTATTACTTATTACAATTACTTATTTAGAAGAGACTGAAAAGAAAAAAGAATAATAAACTGACAATACCAATGATCCAAACGAATATTTAGTAGTTGCAGTCCTAATATATATTTCAATTTACTAGCCAAAGTCACTAACCTCTAAAAATTCCAGAATACAATTATCGAATACAAATTAGTTTAACCTAAAGCCTTATTTGGGCATAGGCTAAACGGAATTTTTCTGTCGGCCATACCATACCATACTGAAAAAATGTCTTATTCCTTCAGATATTTGGCGGCTCCTATAGACGCATGGACATCAAAGTTTCTTCTTCTCCCAAAACACGGAATGGATGTCGGCCATATTGAATGATGCAATTCTGTTATTTTGATGCTTCATTGTTGATAATAAAATTTTCGCTTTCTTAATCCTATGTCCAAAGAGAGTTAGAAAACTGCGTAAATGCACTTCGGTCATCATTTTTGCCACTCAACCTAAACACAACTTCCAATAGTTTAGATGTTCCATCAAATTTACTTATATAAAACTAGAGACACTGCTTGGACTTCTTGGTCATGGTGCATATCTTAGCACGATTAAAATATTTACACATAGTTCAGGCCTCACGAATATTATCGATTTGTTTGATACATTTAACACGGAGAGAGATAATGTGAAGAAACTTACTTTACGATTGAAGGAAGAATTTTGGAAACCACTATCGTAGTGGCATTGTGCGTTACCAGCAATGAAGTTATACCGCATTCATGCGCGGTACACCGTCAACAACCATACAGATGCGGAATTTCTAACAAAACAGATGTCGAAGATCAATTTCCACATGTCTAGTTTTTTACATCTAAAAAAGTGGCCACATTTCTAAACGGTGTGACTCTATTATAGCATACTTTTAACAATTTAACACTATTTGAAATCTATCAAACAAGAAAGTTTGTTCTTGGTTATCTATTTGCACATTTATTCTTAACGGTATCGTTTCTTCTTCTTGTGTTTACGAATAGAACAGAAATTTTCAAATTTTCAAGTACGAAACATAAATACACTCCGCCAAAAGAAAATTGCATCTCCGTGACAACATTGCTTACCAAATCAGCGTTAGTGGAAGTTTTTATTGTTATACTACCAGAAACTAATAAAAATACAAAAAATAGGCAAAAGAAATATCGCTAACCGTGAGAAATCTTTTAAGTAATGCTGAAATTAGAGCTAGAGTAGCTGACGTTGCTCCTCAGCTGACCAGGGAACACTGAGCATCTAGGTTAAGTTTCGCAGGAAAACATGTGAACTGGAATATTCAAGATTGGGGTAATGTACTTTTTGCGGGCGACTCCAGATTTTTGTTCATGTACTTCAGATTAGAGAATACCCGTTTATCGAAGAGATGTGATAGGTATTTTCCTTGCAACATAGGACTTTCAACAAATTTTGGTGGAGAGTCTATCATCAGTCTATCATTTGTAGAGTGGAAATTATATTTGGGGATCACACAGATTTAGTACTATTGGATAGAAGATCATTAACTGATCACAGGTCCATTACACAGATTTTACATCCACATTCGCGCCTTTTATGCGAAACGAATTTGTGTTAATGCATGATAAAGCACACGAATACCTTCAAGAGATAAACATTATAGTTTTAGACTGGCTTGCAACCAGCCCGGACTTAAGCCCTATTGGGCATGTGTGGACAATATTTACAGGGTGAGATCCACATATTTATACCAGCTAACCTTAAACAACTGCAAGAGGTGTTGCGTGGGAAAATTAATTGGAGGACTTGATCAGAAGCGTTGTCGTGAAGTGATTAGAGCTCGAAGAGTCAACACATATATTAGTAAATTTATTTATTTAACTTTTAAATATGTGTAATAATAACCTTATTAGGTATTAACATTTTTATTTTCGATTAATTATTTCTATGTGAAATTTATTTTAATATACCTACTCAGGAATTATTACAATCAAATACCCACGTTTAAAGGAGCCAAGAAAAATATTTTGGAATGAACTATACATATCCAAATCTTAATAACTTTCCATACCAATATGAATACATGATTTCTCATTCATATTTCGAATAGCTACCGTGGATGGCAATTTCTCACAGTCCGCAAGTACATGGCGCATTATTTTCCCAACAAATTATTGTAATACCATGCAATAAACATTTATTTATGTAGGTAAATAGGTACTACATGTTGTACTTGAATCGTATATATTGAAACCTTGCCGCAAAGTAACGAGTTTCTCTTTAGTACAAGTATACAAAATAACGACGACATTTTTTAAACTGCTCATACAGAGATAGGCTAATTACGAGGGAATTCCTAATAATAACATGAAAATTAAACTTCATCTGTAGTCGATATTTTGCCAAAAATGTGAAACAAATTCAAAGTTAACTGGAAGAAAATCTCATAAAAATGGAAATTATTAAAATTTTGTAGATTCTACGAAAATATATTTTGATTAAAGTATTTTTTTGTATCATTGTTGCATTTATATATAATAAAAATAAGTCCAATGAACAGGGAACGTGCGGTACATTAAATACTCGAAAGACAAAAAGAGAGAAATGCTTTATTATCAAAAAATCGTTTACAATTAGTAGACAAAAGCTTGTGAAAAACTTGGAAACAAACACACAAACAACTGATTAAAATAACGATAATAACTTTAAATTGTACATGTGAAAATGTTTATATGTTATATACATTGACAAAACTAAACCAGATAATAAAATTAGCTATAAGGCAATTCTAAAATATATAATAATTTGAATTAAAAATCAATATCAAATATACCCTCAAATTCTTGCGAAATGCAGGAAAAGATTTCAACTGGCAAATGATTGTGCTTTTTTGGATTGTACTGTATTGAGCCCTTAAGAAGAAGAGTACTTAATGAATAGACGGATTCAAATATTAATAAAGAAAGAAGAGTCAACATTTTGAATCTTTTAAAAAAGTACAGGCAGTAAGTTCTACTATTTAATCTATCAGCTCTCATTTGTAGTTTCAAGATTCGCTCAAATTGAGTCGTACCACACGTACTCCAGAAGAAGAGGGCATATCAGAGATGCGACTAAGGGCATAATCAAGTGCTATAGAGGTAGATAAGTTTAGTTCTTAGAAAACTGATCTACAATATTGAACGACGTCAATGGTGGTTGTTGTTTCGTACAAAACGCCGCAATCTATTTTTATATGATAGTTTTAGTTTTAGAAAGTTTGAGCCAGAGAAGATTAGAATCGCACCATAATTTATGGTTATTAGGTCACTAGATATTATGGTCCTATGAAGTGCTGTTATATCAGGGTTGCTTCAAACTAGTATTGTTTGCAAATAGACATATTTTACCACTGATGTCTAGGTAGGCAATGCCGTTGATAAATAGAAGAAACAAAATATAAGTTGATTTTGTTGGTGAGATTTGACTTAAACTTAATCTATTTCAGCATGCAAAATAATGTTCTGCATAGTTGGAGTCATAGGAGCATAAAGTAATAATTGTTTAATAGAATAAAAACAGAAAACTAATTCACTTGCCGTTTTTGAATACGATAAAACTCGTTGATATTTCCGTTGAAGTATTTTCAATTTTCAATTAAGTATTGTAGTATTTAATCGAAATACGTAGAGATCGATTACCGTATCCAAATTGTTCTAATCCGGTAACATCTTGTGTGAATAGTATCAAGGTGAAAATCAATTTAATGCCATTTAATGATTGTGATAAAAACTTTTTCCCATTATAGAATTCACGAAAGAAAATGTCGTCGACCTATATCAAAGAACAGGTGGAAATAAATTTCTACTTCAACGAATCGAAGAAAAACTAACTAAGAATCATTTTTAACACATGACGTTGTTTCTAATAACTATAATTTTGTTAAAACCACCAAATAGATGAGAAGCTATAATAGATGCGCTAACTGATGATTCATTCATTTGTAACTTATTCGTTGGTTTTCCTAATAATATTATTTTTTATGCAACCTTCGATTTTTGATCGAGCCTTTGTTTGAACAACAATTTATAAGCTTACTTTATCGCAACAATGTTATTTTATATTTTTATTACTACGAATTTTTCATAATGTCTCAAAATATTTTTCAAGTCATTCAGGGGAATTATGTATAATTAT
The DNA here is from genome assembly GCF_026230105.1 of Diorhabda sublineata. Taxonomy (NCBI): domain Eukaryota; kingdom Metazoa; phylum Arthropoda; class Insecta; order Coleoptera; family Chrysomelidae; genus Diorhabda; species Diorhabda sublineata. The sequence goes on from NC_079476.1 coordinate 20,097,570, forward strand.
TTCAAAAACCAAATACAACTACTACCTTGTCCCTCGTAACAGATTCTGTGGCATTGACGATTAATAATTTTGAAATTGAAGGTCAGATGCGCATCAGAGGTGAACGGTAATCAACATCAACAATCAATTTATTCATATTTTGACTTCAAGGCATTTTAGTAACCCATCCAAAGAAATTTATAAATAATAGATATATCTTGTAACTCATTAATTTTAATAAGCTGTACATAAAGCTTACAGAATTGGAAAATTTAAAAAATAACCTGTCCATCAACTGGTAACATCCCAAAATAGTAAATTAGTTAGATCTGTCTCAGACAGATCTTTTGTGGGATATTTATTGAATGGAATATACAATTCAAAATTTTTTAATTTTAAAATGTGATAGAAACCACCCCATGCTTTTATAATAGTGATATTAATTTTCTCATCAGTTATTTCATTGTTATCCCACAATAAAGTGTGTTTTTTACTTTTTTTAAACAATATTGTCCACATTATCCGATTTAGTCGAACTACAAAAACTCATAATTTCCTATTCATCATTGGACTAAGTCTAATTTTATTAAACATGGATGACACCAAAATAGACTTGTGTCCAGTAATAACGAATTTCTTGGTTTATAGTTTCTAATTATAAACGAAGAGACGTATATAAAGAAATAACAGTGTATTCCTCATAAAAATTAATTATTATTAATATTTTTAGAAAATAAATTCGATTAAATCTAGGCATTTAGTCACGTGACTGCGAACACCAATTAGAAAGTATTACGTCGTGCAAAACATCATTGTTGTTGTTGACGTTTTCATACAACAGAGCATGTTACTTCGTATTATTATACTTTTTCAGCATTTAGTATCTTAATATTCTTGTACAATACTGTCCTTGTTGGAAAAAGCAGCAACCAGAATTTAATACATCTCAACATATTCTTTAAGTATGAAAAACACAACTATTTCTAAATATTATCAATTGCACTCACTATATTAAAATCCTGTATACTGATGCATCTAAATCTGAGGTCGGCGTAGCCAATTCTATAAAGGAGAAGTATGTACCATCCTCCAAGCTTTGAACTCCCTATCCCCTGACGACAAACAATCAGCTATATGCACAGAATCGCTCACACCAATAAACTCCATTAGACAAATAGAGTGCTTTTCAGATAAAAGTATCCACCTTTAATAACTTTTGTAATACTGGTATTTAGAAAAAAAATCCAAAAACACGTCAATTTATGTTGGAAGGGGCAAGCATTATGGCTTATTTAAACTTACTGGAAAAGCCACCCCCTCACCCCTAGCAGCATCCCCTTTATTTTTTAAATTACTTTTCATATTTTTTATGTAAAATTTGCATACTCCTCTTTGAGCTGATTTCAAAAATGTATAATACTTGTAGGTTAAAGTGGTTAGTTTATGAGATAAACAATTTTTCTTTTAAGAGCACAAATTTTACTTATTATTTACTTTCACCTTATTTGCCTGTACTAAAATGAGTTGTACAACAGTTCAAACTCTTTAATCTTTTTAACTGTGCTATTTATTCTACTTAAAAAATCCAAACAACAAAAAACTCTACTTTTTATTAAAGTTTGACATTGTCAACTAGAATTTGTAGTCACTATTGATAGTGTAATTTGATACATTATTTATTTTGTTTCTCTGAAATGGTTTACTCTTTGCAAGAAAGAATTGAAATTGTAGGTTTATACTACCAAAATAATAATTGTGCAAGAGCTGCTGCTAGAATATTTAACGAATTACATGACGGAAGACATGCAACTCATAAGTATGTAATTCAACTGATGGAGAAATTTACCACATCAGGGTCTGTTTGCAATAAAGTGCATAAGCGAGAGGGACTCGTAAATAACGAAGCAATCCAAGTGGCAATTTTAGGGCAAGTCAGCTTAGAGGCTCAACAACCCCAATCGTTGTCAACAATAAGTAGAGCGATCGGTGTTTCATCTTCTACAGTTTTCCGAGTTCTACATAAATTCAAGTACCACCCATACAAAGTTAAGTTGGTGCACGAGTTGAATGAAGATGATTTTGATCGTCGTCTAGAGTTTTGCGAATCAATGACGCAAATTATCAATAACAATCCACAATTGTTAAACAATATTTGCTTTTCTGATGAATGCTCATGGTCATTAAATGGCTTAGTAAGTAGGCATAATTGTAGATATTGGGCTGAAAGTGATCCACATATTATGCGTGAATTCCATACACAACATCCCCAAAAGTTAAACGTTTGGTGTGGTATCCTAGGTGACCACATTGTCAGACCTTTCTTCATCAACGGAAATTTAAATGATGAATCATATCTTGAGTTACTCAGGGAAGGGGTTGACCCACGTATTACAACAATAATAGAAAATGATGATAACCTTTCCGAAGATTTACTGGTATTTCAACAAGACGGAGCTCCCCCACACTATGCTATGCCTGTCTGACAATTTTTAAACGAAACATTCCCCGCTCGTTGGATAGGTAGAAGGGGGCAGATGATGGAGTGGCCACCTAGGTCACCGGATTTAACACCCCTAGACTTCTTTTTATGGGGGTATTTAAAAACAAAAGTTTATGCTACCCAACCAGAATCTCTGGATGATTTACAAGAGAGGATAGAAAGTGAATGTCGACAATTAAATCCAGCCGTATTAAGCAATGTCAGAGAGGCATTTCAAAATAGATTATACCATTGTATGGAAGTGAATGGTACTCATTTTGAACACTTATTGTAACTTCATAATAAAAGCACAGTTAAAAAGATTAAAGAGTTTGAACTGTTGTACAACCCATTTTAGTACAGGCAAATAAGGTGAAAGTAAATAATAAGTAAAATTTGTGCTCTTAATAGAAAAATTGTTTATCTCATAAGCTAACCACTTTAACCTACAAGTATTATACATTTTTGAAATCAGCTCAAAGAGGAGTATCCAAATTTTACATAAAAAATATGACAAGTAATTTAAAAAAATAAAGGGGATGCTGCTAGGGGTGAGGGGGTGGCTTTTCCAGTAAGTTTAAATAAGCCATAATACTTGCCCCTTCCAACATAAATTGACGTGTTTTTGGATTTTTTCTAAATACCAGTATTACAAAAGTTATTAAAGGTGGATACTTTTATCTGAAAAGCACTGTATATCCAGTACATCCTATTATTCAGAATATCCATGACTCTATTGATCATCTCTGGTGTTAAAATTACTTTAATCTGGATACTATCTGACACTGGAATACATGGGAATGAACTTGTAGATCAAGTTGCAAAAGAAACTTCGACGGCTAACCTCCACAGTGACTTAATACAAATTCACAATGTTCTCATAACTATCATAAGACGTTCCAGACGGGTCCGGTAGGCAAATCAGTGAGCAAGCTGAGTCGTGCAGACTCAGTTGTACGGGGCATACTCGACTGACTCACTCATATTTAATGGCCTCTATTGATCCGCCAGCACTGTTGTTCACAATACTCCGTAGCTACCAGCTAGGAAATTCGCTCAAGTTTGTTAATTTTAATGTCAAGGTGTCGTAGTTAAAGCTAATAATTCTATTATAACTGTACCATGGTCATGTGTCAATGATCTAAGTTGTCGAGATACGTTAATTCTAATAATAAAAAAGTTTTCTGCAGCCGATCATTATTTTAATACAAATATAAATAAGGAATCTAAATCTAAAAGAAAACAATGGAATTCCCTGAAAGTAATACGAAAATAAAACTGATTAATTTTTCTCTAATGATAGAAAATTTAGATAAAGATTTCCAAATAGATCGATTTACTTCCGAATACAGAGATGTTTAGGAATATCCTTAACTTTCGAATCAGTGTATATTTTGATCATACTATTATACTATAGATACAAAATAGGAGAGCGTTTGTCCCCTAGAGAGCATTAAACAATTTTGTTAAATAACTGTATTTGCGCGTATTCACAACTAATGGTTTTCCGATTCTAATGCAAATGAGGTATTCACCAAATCATAGGATACTTGTTAATTTCCAATTTACTTCAGATTTCACACATCATTGTTAATTCTATGGCCGACTATAAAAGTGTTTCTCAGGAAGTAACTGGTGAGTACATGTAAAATGCTTTGTGTAATTCGGGACAGTTAGAATTCACGACATCAAAAATGTATAGTTGAATAAACTATAAAACTAAAGCAATTAAACGCTCACTATTTAGATGGTTGTTACAAAGTTCAAGATAAAAGGATAATTACACAATAGCTACATACCGGGTATCTTACTAAGTATGGCTCTCGGCTATTTTTCAGAAACAGTTTATAGTATTGTAGCAGGATGAAAAATGAAAGTTTCGTCGAAAAAAACTTGGCAATGATTTCTAAAGAGAAAGAGAGAAATCAGAATAGAAGTCGTTTACAGAGTAGAAGGCACTTTCCTGTAAATATGACATCAAATTATTGCGGAATACGGGAAGAGATGATATCGTTTTGATTTCAATTGGCAAATGATTGTGCGTTTTTTTTGCATTGTAAAATATTGAGTCTTCAACTAATTAAAAACGTGGAGTAGGTAGGTGAAGGTCGTGCTCTGTATTCATAAGTGTATAGTTGTGCAATGATCTTTCTAAAATCGCAGAAGCGTGCTTACGATTTAGGCAAACGGATTCAAAGATGAATGAGGAAGGAAGAGTCAGAATTTTTAATCTTTTAAAGAAGTCCCTGCAGTCCCTAATAGCTCTCTTTTGTAGATTGAAGTTTCGATCAAATTGAGTCGCACCACACGTACCCCAGAAGGGAAGGGCATACCGGAGACGCGACTCAATAAGGGCATAATAGACTGTTAAGGAGAAACTGTCGTGTCGTCTGCAAATAATTTATTTTACCACTGATGTCTAGATATGAGATGTCGTAGGTAAACAGAAGAAACAAAATAGGGCCTAGCACTGAGCCTTGGTGTACTCCACATTCTTTTTGCTTGCAAGAAGACATCGTTGTATCAACCCTTGGTGAGGTATGACTTAAAACATGCGAGAAATGATCCCCTGAAACCGTAGTACTGCAATAAAATATTATGATTAACACAATCGAAACCCTTAGAAAAATCACAAAAAGTTGTTGCAGGCTGTTTATGCTAGAGACACATTATTAATTGGGAAAATTGATATTTTGAAATGAACCGACAATTAAAGTGGTAAGGTGATTTAATGTGCAATCGGGCATAAAGAAGAAACTGTGTAAGTTAGCATTAGCATATGGGAGAAATGAAAATAGATCAAGAGAAAAAGTTATAGAATTGATTCTTCTTGTCCTATTTATAATTTCAATTATTATTTGAAATATGTTGTTAACGTTACTAAGAAATAGCGTTAATTAAATGGAAATATATAAAAACATATTAAAAAAACCGATATCGTCAAATTAGATGGTGATATTTGTTTATTTACGTTTTACTACGATTTGCGGATATAATTCGATTTAGATTTTAATCAACAATTAAACCAACGCTGATAGCTACAAATCGAGAAGTAAGTATTTGACATATACCTAGGATAGTATTGGAATACATGTTTTTAGAATTCAACTGTTCCTATCAGGACAGCATCTCAATAGAAATATTTTCCTTCTACTCATTCACTGTTTAAAATCAACGGGAAACTTAAATATTTCTGTTAGTAGAAGATTTGGCTCAAAGAAAACACAAAAACGTTTTGACATATCGTTTCTTAAGATCTAACACCGCGTTAAGCAGTAAACACAATGAATGCGAGCATAACGCGCCTAGACGTTCATAAATGTCAAAGATAGTTCAACTTGTTGAGAAATTTTGATAACGGACACAATGATAAGCTTGCACGCGCTCTTGACATCGAAGTTAACCAACGCGCTGATCATCGCTGAACGTTAAAAACATCTCTTTTCTGTTGTAGTTTGTAGTTGCAAATACCCTGAAAAATGACTTCTCTGAGTGAAAGGTTGATAGAATTTGTACGTGCTTATGAGTGTTTATAAAACAAACATTCGGCTGGATATAATGCAACTAAAATTTAGCAGAAAATAGGGAATAATTTTCCCATTTCAAAAATTTCATGACAAAACTGGTAATTAACTTCCTGATTTAATCACAATCAGATTTTCTTGGATGTTTTGTTCAATCTCAGCTAATAAGTGTTGGTGTATCATCCAGAATTGACCGTTCTCCGTTGCTCTATTGTCCAATTATTCCGAGAAACCATGAATCAAGTGCGCGAACAACTTTTGTTGGATTGAAAGACCTATGCAATCGATTGTTGTTTAGTTTAGGATTTATATGCAAAGATCCACAATTCGTCACCTGTCACGATCTTATAGACTTTTTTAAGCATCGCGATTAAATTTTTTCAGCATTTCTCCACACAAATCGGCACGAGCTTTTTTTGAGCGATTCCCAAATAATGCGGTATCCAACGTGAACAAATCTTTTTTGGCAGTTAAACGTGCAATATTGAATGTATACGAGTGTAACTAGTGCCCAATTATGCTTCAATCTCATGGTATGTCACCAGTTTAGGCACAACATCGATGTTTTCGTAATTTAATTCCATTTTTTGACCAAGATGAATATTTCAAGTATCTCTAAACTTCTAAACTCAAATAGCACTCGTATGACGTTCTGAGTACGTTCGCCATTAAAAATGTCAGGTGACAGCGATGTCAGATTTGACATATTCACATTAGTGTTGCCATATCTCAATACTTAAGTAGCAACCCTCGATGCTTATCCAGTTTGTTGACTAACGTTGATTTAATGATGGGGATATTATAATGCGTAAAAAAATACTACATATTTGTAGAAATCACGCTGAAAATAATCTTCCAATCGATTTTTATTACTTGTATTTCAACGTCAATACAATTTCTAAAATATGTGATTTCAGTTATCTCCTTGATCAATTTCTTATATTATCATAAATTCTGATTTAATTTGCAGCCATATACGATAGTAAATGAACGAAACAGTCGAAAATACAATAACCATCCGAAAAGTAATGGTTACCATAATGGCCATCATGCTAGTACACCATCTAGGGCGCCTTCCGCATTAAGTCGAGGAAGTGGTTATGACACAAACGGATCTGATATTTACGTCACAAGTGGTGCTTATAAGGCACCTTCAGAAATAAGGTAAGGCATAATTTTCATTAGCAAAGATTTCAAGTTAAAGATTCGGACTGATGTAGACCAATGTATCCAAGTATGCCGATCAATATCATACTTACAACTTATCTATTTCTGTGAATTAATCGTATTTTTTATTTATTTGGTTTAGTTTCAACTCCCCTAAATTATATCTAAACATTCAAAAGTTTTTTTTGCGGTTGGATTATATACTTCAAAAGGGTATTTTAGGTCTCTTTTCCCGATTTTTAAATTTATTTTAGGACAAATTAATTGGGTGTTGGGTAAAAAATCAAAAGGTGCCATAATCATATACTACTCAAGTTGAAGGGAGAAAACAACCCGCAACTATTTTTAAGCTAACCGGAACCTAAGAACCCATCAAACAACCGAAAAAGTACTTTTTCATTTGTTATTGGTAGAGCAAGAATAAAAGATTAAACAGAGCGCGAAATAATCAACAATAATTAATAATAAATATATAATAATATGATTGAAAGCATTATTAGTTAACAGGACTCAGTTTATCTCCAGAAATCAATACTTCTGATTATAAAAGACATTACATCAAACTTATTGTGAGGAGATTGGATGGGTTGTTCCTTTGATCAATCTTTTTTCCCCTGTAACTTGTTCTCTGCCCATGTAATTGAGTATCTATCGAATGTTGTTGTGACTATGTTAGATGAACTTGCTAGAATATTCGATTTAACTGTAGAATCAGAATTTAAATAGAGAAAAGTTTTAGAAAATGTCAATATTTTAAGTTAAAGATTCAGACTTATACCATATTTGATTTCTGTCAATACTAAATACTAAAAAAACTACCCTTTATATTTCAATACATTATTTCTAATGTTATACAATATTTTTTTCTTCATTGTGTTTTTAAAAGGAAAATTGTATCATAACCAACACGTCGAAATTAACTCTATCAAAACTGATTCATTATAAAAAAAACGATATTCTAGTAATTAAATTGTTCGCGTAATAGGCACCTAACGTTCTTATCGACTATATCGTGACATGAGGAAGACAATGGAAGTGGATAACATTTTTTGCATTCGATGCGGAACTTTCTATTTCACTTTAATGATTGTAATAGTGAAAATTCTGTGAATTAGTACAGTAATCATTAAAAAAATCATATGAGAACGTATTTTATAATTCTAATATAACTAGACATGATGTAACATACTTATTTTATCACATAATAATGAAGCTGAATTGAATTTTTTTTGGTAACAAATTTGTAATGTGAAACAAATTTTTTCATGAAACAAGTAAAATATTTTACGTATGTGTTGTTATGGTACGAAATTAGAGAAGAAAGACCAACACTGCAGTTCTAAATTCCACCATCTTCAAGTAGTAAGCTCTGAGTGCTTTTAAGTCGTAACAAGAGAATATGGACGTGCTATGATCAACTATAATTTCAAGGTCGGCTTAAGTAAATAGTACAAACGCGCAAATAGTGAAGCACGAGCTGGTAAGCACTCTTCTTCAGTTACTGTTAGAAGCATTGAAAGTATGAGACGTATGATCAAAGCAGATCCATGATACACATATCGAGTTATTCAGGAAACTCTTGGTGTTTGATCCACTACATTAAATTCAATTGTATATGATCATCTTCATATGGAAAAAACGTTACTTGTTGGAGTATCATAAGGTTAATATAGTATTCCTTCTAAAAAAATAATAGAAGAAGATCCAATGAGTAAATGGCGAATGAAACCAACCTAGTACCAGCACTCGCCAATTATCGGACTCCCTTGGATCTTCCAAGATACCATCGTCATTTAAACTCTTTAGGTGAGGTCGTAAGGAGATACTGAAAATACATGCGACCATTTTTTTGCATTTAATCCCAAAGAATTGTTTTACCAATACTTAATGAAAGTTAGATTAAAACCATAGAATACGATGGGCTATACATCGAATATTAAAGGTACATTTCTAATGACCTTTGCCAACAAGTTTGCACAAGCGTCTTTGCACCAGTTTTTTCATTTTTTTTTTTTGTTAAGTTTAATTTGGCCGTCTTTTTAGTTGATAGGGATACAAAAATAAACGATAAATATCTTCTCCAGTGTGTATCCAATTACGAACCAGTCTACTATCATTCAAATAAAGGGTATAATCTGTATATAAATACGAAATATTTTTAGCCTTGAAATGAATATTGGAATCTGACACTCTCTATAGTTTGGATACTAGTTTTAATTAACTAAATCTGTTTTGCGCATACAGAATCTTTTTCAGTAATGAGGCGGTTACTAGAATACTAGAATATAAGGTTTGGTAATCTTTGTTCAATAAATTTCTTATTATGAATACCTACGATTTTCGTTAATTTTGATAGATTATAATGTTTACTAAACGCTTTTTCCACGAAAAACTAAACGATTGAAGATGAAGAATGAATGCATTCTTTTGTCATAAACTAAAATAAACATACCTTTACGAGGAATTTAAAAACCTTTTCTTCCATGTTTCCCACTTTTCGTTTTTTCAAAATTCAAACTTATATGATACAATATATTCATTATCATTTTTCAGTCGCACCTCACGGGTCCGAGCTCCAAGTCACATGTCTTACAGAAGCGGGATGGCACCTTCTGTAGCTAGTACTGCTAAATCAAGGAGTTCGCGTAAAGCTGGAATGAAGATGGAAGCCATGGCTGCTCCAAATCCATTCTGTCCTAATATCAAAGGGATGTGCTGCCTAATGTTGCTATTAAATCTAGGGATAATTCTTGTAACTCTGGGGTTTGTCATCGTAATACAATTTCACGAACCTATATATGTATGGTAAGTAAGTCATTTATTTATATTACATAACAAGTATGAACTTGTTGACAAGGCAGGTGTAATGACAAGGAAACGAAGTTTTATTTTTTAACAGAGTTGTTGTGTGTGCAGAATATTTAAATTTTATCGTTTTGAAGTCCTTAAACACGTAACTTTTCAAGCAATTGCAGCTTACATGCAAATCTAGCTGTTATTTTTGCCCATTTGTCTTAATTACACTGAATAAATAAATTTTTTTCTTTTTCAGGGTACTAGGAATCATCTTCTTAATTTTTGGTTTTCTCACTCTCATCGGTAGCATGATCTATTGCGTTATTGTTTGCAGAGATTTCAAACGACCAAGAGACGTGAATCCTGATGAACTTTATTGGACACATCACTGGCAAAAAACAATCGGATCACCAGAAATTCACTATAAAGCTGAAGAAAAATATGCCGACGATCATTACAGTGACAGATACTCTGTTAGTAAACTATCTGGAAAATACTCTGATAAAAACGGAAGGTACTAAATATACAGAAAAAACCAATCGAAACGCATACGTTTAACCATTGTTTTGTAATTGTATATCAGTTTTGATCAATTATATAATGTTTATGCAATCATAGCTAATATTTCATTTGATAACAGAATCTGTTGCCACGTTTAATATTAATATTTTTAATCTTTGTTTCTTGTTGACTAAAATATTAATTTATATTTAATACCTATATATTAACGAAATATTTTGTAACAAAATAATACCTAAATTAGTTTTTTGCTTATAAAAGTACGCATTACATTCATATGAATGGTTCTAAAATGTATATACTAATGTCAATTTTTATTTATATATAGAAAAAAAGTCAAACAATTCTAGTAGTGTCTATGGATGATCTTGTTTATTCCACCTAAAGTTTCTCGGTCACTTATGTCACCCATTTGACTTATTATCCACATGAGCTGTACCAAAAAGGTGTTCGTAATGCAAATTGGCAGTTATTCGGATAGTAAAAATCACGAGCTGAAATATAGAAAACGTCTTAAATATTTCATGAGTTACTTACAATAATATGTTCAATATTAATACAAAATGAACGTTTTATTATACCACTCGAGTAATCGAAAATAATCGATCATTATTTTTCACTCTTAACGCGATGTAATCTTTATAAAACTACTTGAGGTGACGTTAATCGATTTTTCAAACATTACGTCTTAAATCGATTACTATTGAAGCTCTTGTGATCTGATATAGTCCTTAGATGAAATTGAATGACTCTCCATTTTGGCTCTTTTCTGTACGGCAGGATTTAATATTCGGAATTGTTTTCATTTTCTAAATATTTTTATAATCAATAAATCACGCAATTATTTGTAGACTGGATGAAGCTGGAGATAGCAATTTTATGTCAGATATTTCAAGTGACGAGAAAGTCAAAAGAAATCATGCATGTAATTAATAAAATTTTGAGAACAACTGATACTTCCATGACCAGTTCTATTCAAAAGTTTCTAGCACTTTCAATAACTAAACAAATTGAAATTTCAATATTTCGATAAAGTTTACGACTTCGTGTGAGCCCGCCTTAAGGATGCAGAAGTTTTAAAATGGATTCTTGTATTGCCACAGTACCTTTGTGCGAATATTATAAATATATCCAGGTGTCAAGGGATGATTCTCTCAATTAAAGGCAATTCTTTTGGTGGTTTCTTAATATCCCGTAATATTGGGAAACCGCAATTAGTACTATGTTTTTTTCAGATCCATCACAGAAAAATCTTCTTACTTTGCAGTTTTTATTATTGTTAGTGTTAGCCCAAAAATGTATCTTTCTCAAACTTTCATTCATAGTCAATTCTTACAAATTAGATGCTTTCAATATCAACAATTTTCTGTTGGTAAAAAGTAGCAAAACAAAGAGCTTGTTTTATAATATTCTTTATCGATTATACTCGCACACCTACAATCACAATTTGTGTTATTAACTAATATTATGCATTGTTTGACTTTAAAAAATTTTTAAAACCTATGTAGGTACACTGCATGTGATATTGTAAATTAAAATTTCTATAAATTTTTGTAAGATTTAAAATTGTGTTTATTTTGAAAATTTGTAAATAAAATTAACTAAATCTAATTTTTTTCTTTGAAATCCTTATTCCATTGAATGAAATTGTAAAATTCATTTATGCTTTCTTAACTTACTTAAAAAAGAATTCTATACAGTTCTCTAGCAGGAATTATGGCTGTCCAGGTCTGTTCATACAAAAATATTGAAAAATACATCGAAATGAGTACAATTGAGAGCGTCGAGAGTTAGGCAAGGGGTCATCCTTTCACAATCTATTTATTCATTTTACTGAAAGATGACATCATAGAAGTGACAAATCAAAAAAAAGGATACTGAGGGATAAATGCGATATTCTATGAGAAAAATTGAAAGATTAGCATATTTTTATAGTATTTTCAGTTACCTACTAGATAAAAATTTCATATAATCTATAAAAAAATATTAGGAATAGTTTCTGGACGTAAATCTACAAAACTTAGTTATATCAAAGAAGCTATAAAATAGAAACATTTAGTTGATATTTTGCTTAACACTTCTTGTGCTTAATGTAAACCACATGACCTAAAACATATTCCATATTCAGCTGAAATCGTACACTCTGAACATCCATTTGTATTATAACCTTTTTCTTGGATTTAATTTGAGGATTAGTACGATTTCCGTTTGAGATGAAATTGGAAACAGAATATTAAACAACAAATATAAATTCATATTGTGACGCTGTCTAAATAGGACAGACATCTCAATATTTGGAAAATAGAGTAAAAGGTCATCAATATGATAAAAAAATAAATTCAATTAAATAAATTAGATTCAAAAATTCTTGGAACAGAATCTAATACACTAAACAGAGAATTTTTAGAAATGGTTCAGTTGATCGATTGATTAACATAAATTAATAAAAATACAAATTGTCAGTGTCAATACCATATTTGGGAAAGACTGAAATAAATCCAAGCATCAATTTTTATGTTTCTTTTAAAAGATTATTGACAAAAGCGAATTTAAAAAAGAAGAGACCTAAAATCAAGAACATTTAGAAGAATAAATTCATATACATATACTTTTATGCATGATTTGAAAGAATACGTGATAAGATAACACAGCTTTAAATAAACGGTAATTGGTTGTCTCAGCATGAGCAATGATCGGGGCTGATGCAACAATATTTATCAAAATACCGAATCGTGAAGGCGTGTTAAATATCGATGTAGTTTCCTGCGATTTTGTCCTTGGATGAAAATTACGCTTAAAGGATTCTGGTTCGATGAAAAAGATACGGCTGAAGCTAACGCGATGGAAGCACATGGTCAGGAAATTCGTGTTTTCTGATTTAGGGAAATAACCACCTGAACTAGAGCTGACTATCTCTATTCAATATGGTTATTTATCAATTTAGCAGATTGTCTTCATTGTAATCCTGCCGTGTTCAAATTTGACATTTATCAAAACTGCATACCAGGTTTTTCACTATAAATTTTGGAAAAAAAATATATTTATTTTTCAACGTAATTACCATTTCCGAGGGAGCTAAATCTGGCTAATAGGGTGCATGAGGTAGCAAATCAAACTTTCATTCATTAAGTTTGGAACATTGCAATAACGGACGTGTGAACTGGTGCATTGTCTTGATGAAACAACAGTTTCTTCTTAGCAGTTTTTACTTGATTTCTTCGCTCAAACGTTGCAGTAAGTTCGCATAACACTCGCTATTGATAGTTTCTCCTTTTTTAAGATAGTCAATGAAAATTATCCCACGTGCATCCCAAATAACCGACGCCATGACCTTACCCGCATATGGAACGATCTTTGCCTTCTCTGGAGCCGATTTTTCCTTTTCAGTCCATTGTTTTGATTTGTCTTTTGTTTCGGGTGTGAAGTGATGGACTCAGGTTTCATCCATGGTTATGAAACGGCGCAAATATTCGGTTTTATTTTACACAATGGAAACATTTTCACGCCGGTCAGAATATGAGATTTGTGACCATACCTCCTTAAAAGAGCAAGTTATAGATTGCTTATAACCAAAATGACGCACTATTTCATATATGTAACATTTTTTTTTATAAGTAACGTTCTCAGATTTATTAAGGGTAGTTTCCTACATACTTCACAAATCAGGTTTTTCATTTCACAATAAAACAATTCTCAATAGCTAAAATTATAAAAAATATATTGAAGAATCCTTTCTATGGAATTCCAGATTAATCCATACATTTATATGAATACACTAATAACTAAAAACTTATTAGAAAATATGTATAAAAAGACTTGATTAAAATAAAACATTTATATGTAACTGAATTTTAAGAATCAGTTATAAAATCATTCAATTAGTTTCTCAACCAACTCTATATCCGCAGTTAGTACACTTCTTCTTCCTCATGCAACAACAGCAAATTATTCCGCAAGGGAAACAGCACAAACACCATAGCCAAGCACAACATGAGTAGGTACCTGTCCATGACTTGTTATGGCAAACTGGACATCCTTCTAGTACTCCAGGATTGACGACAACTGAAAAGATCAAGATTGTTCATTGTTTAAGAAAAACATTTACTATGACAGGCAATTATCAGTCAAGTTTGAGCTCAAAACTCTAAGGTAGTTTTTTTTATATATTCGCGGAACAAATTAATCTCCAAGTAAATCTGACTTGGTGAATTTCTTGGTTCATATACAAAATACAATAATTTTTGATTTCTTATCACATCTGAAAGAGTTGATCCAATTCCAGAATTTACTGATTTGTGCCAAAAACATTTTTCCTCAATTCGTTGACTGTTATGTTTCTTTATTAAAAATTGTTACATATAATGCCCAGATTTAGAGAGCTAAGAGAAAATGACGGGTATACGGTTTCTAGCCACTGACTCTTACTTACTTAAACTATAAATAAAAACGTACCTGTTGTCTGGATTGAAGAAGCTGGTTGAGACATCGGAGCAAATGTAGTTTGATTCGAATGTACTGGAAAATATAAGGATATATATCACCACAAGACGAAGAGCATATATCTTGAATTTCAAAATCCATAATTCATCAATATCAAAGAATACTAATGCGGATCAAGAAGATCGTGACTCTTAATGAAATATAGGGTTTTGTATATAAAATAATTTAATTTTCAACTTAGTCTCCTTTCGCCTCTATATACTTTGACCATAGTTTCTGCAATATGATAAACTAAATTTGACACACTTTATTATATTGCCAAATCCAATTTATGTACGTATCTCTTCTAATTTAAGCCATCGTACTGCACTGACCGACATCCAGGTAACATTCTTCGTGAATATACAGAAACGTTTGTTACCTTTTCGACAGTAAGTTAATTCAAATTAAAATCAGTTGGTAACCAATTATATATATAGGATCGCTCTAATGTGCATGCTTAATTACGAACCTACTCAGGATGTTGATTTACCGTGTAATCAAAGGATAACGGAATCATTGATACCTGCAAAATCCGCGAACGACAAGTTTGAAACTTCGCGTTCAATCGATCCTTAAACTAATTAGAGATCAGACACAAGGACAAAGCTATAAGCGATACACGCAGGATGATATGCATCCAAGGTTGGTAGAGAATAGGTTGTCCGGTAACGTGGCTGCGACAGAAGAAAGATGGAACTTGTTGACAACGATTCGATGAGGAAACAGTCTTTAAATGTTTTGTGCTATTTGTGTTTAGCTCTTGCTTTGTATCCGCTATTCTTATTCTAAAATGGCGTTTTCATGAATATATATATATATATATATATATATATATATATATATATATATATATATATATATATATATATATATTTTATTTTAGATTGGAAAAAAATATAAAAATAAATAAAAGTATTTGTTCGTTATAAATTTTTTCATCATAGTAGTTTGATAAACATAGAAAAGTACTTTCAAATGTATTTATTCACAAAATATATCAATAGCTTAATGTTAAATTAATCACTTCGAAAACATTATTAGTATACTAATTAAACATAAATTCTATTTAAATTATATCTAATGGAATTAAAATTGAAAAGAAACACCCTGTATACTATTGGATATTTTAAATCTTTTCATTCTTGTTGTAAAAACATCTGGTTTTATATTGATCCTCGAAAACGACTCAACAAATCTACAAAAACCATGCCATTTCTATGGACTAGTCTGTCGACATTCAACAGATGACGTCACACGTAGATGGGACAACCGGGCAACTTATTATCTAACAACCTTGATCCACACCAATCTACAGGGTGATATAAAACTTTAATGTCTGGGTTGCAAAAAAATCAATTTTAGTGAAAGATACATATGATGCTATTTTATTTAATTCATAAATATGACGATTCGATGTCTATATTAATGAAGTATTCGACTTAATATCTGTGCTCCAACAAAATAGTAGGTAACAGAAATTCGGTAAGATAATGGCCACAATATTTTGGGATTCCGAAGGTGTAATCTCCATTGATTATTAGGAAGGATAACATTAACTGGTCAAACTAATGATAATTTGATATAAAATCCATTATTGAAAAGGTTGTTGTGTAACCCATTAAATGGGGGATAAGTTAAACCCCTTTTCACGGGTTGTCTCCACCCACTCTATATGGTTATTTTTTTGTATACAATTTCACTATTTCTCCCTGATGTGATCAGCCTTTGTTTGAACTTTTTATAGTGACCGAAATATTGAGGATGAAACTTTTTCAATGCGATACTCTGTACTGTACTGTACAATAATTACCTCACTAATTATAAACGAAACTGTAGCAGGCAATAGATGTTTACATGTATAATATACCCACAACTGCTAGAAAATGAATTTAGTCACGTTCCGAATCCACACAACCAGCCATAATTTTAATAAATGCTTTAAAAGAAAACATAATTATATCGTTTCCAGATATTAATGTGAACCAACAAGTTAAAATCGAGATATCTCAATACTTTTTAAATCCATAATAAACTTGACTTATATAGAAATTTGAAATTCCGACTATAGTAAATATTTTTTATGAAAATCTAATATTTTGAAATTACAAAATTTAGGCCTTGCGATTGTCTGAGGATGCGATGAAACTTTCAGGATGTATAGGGGGGTCACTAGGAACTTAACTCCGAGTTTGTGAGGTCTTAACCCTTGTCCTTCAGCCGTAAAAAAAGGGATGGAAACGTTTTTTTGACTATATCTTTGAAACTACCAATCACACAACAAAATTGTATAGACATAAATTGTAGCAAATCGCTTTGTCTACAATTTTGTTTTCATGCTTATTTTACTCTTAACTAAAAAATGAAAAAGTTATTAACAAAAATAAGTGAAAATTTCTCAAAAAATTTCCTTTTTTGCTTCATAACTTTTTATTAACATTTATGACGTTATTGTTGTGTCTTGCCGTTACCCTAGAGCCAAAACTATTCTTGTTTTCTAAAATAATTTCTAATAAGAGTGTACATTCATGTGAATCCTAAGCAGGTAGAAAAGATCCAAGTTACCTTTTGGGGAGAAATGAACAACTACCTGCTGCGACTATTATTAGGTACTGGTAGCCCTTGAAAAGGGACGTATTAAAAATTGTGGATATTTTATATTTAAATAAACTCTTGGGATACTCCATGTTACAATTATTATGTTAATAGTCGAATAGATAATGCTGTATCAGAAATTCTAGATCAGAGTCACTTGCGTCCTAGCCGACAGATTAAGATATGTCAGGTACGTCATGAAGGTACAAAAAAATCATCTTGGACCTTGTTTTCAACCATTCTGACGATGAGGCAAAGAACATAGTTGATAGTATAGCTAATGTTTCCAGCTTAGTAAATGTTGGAGCTAAATATCCTAGCACCCCTCATGAAAATAATATTCTACTGATGCAGAGAAAACTGTAGGAGAAGAAGCAGGACTTGAATGCTCTGTATGTATGTCTCATTGTTCTGGAGGAACTTGCAGCAACATCATGGAAATATCTAAATTTATAAAAGAGAATGAAATAGAAGATGAATTACCAACCTCAACTCCACTACACATTAAAAAAGGGGCCTATAGACTGTACCTCATGGGTAGCGAGGAAAAGATTAAATAATGAATACGCTACATTGTAATAATTGTTAAAAAATATGTGTAAATAATAAAAAAATATGAATGTCGCATCAACTATGGAGCGCATTCAAGTTTCCAAAAATGCATGTAATTGAAAAAAATTCCATAAAAATCCCCCCAACACAATATATTTTATTTTTGTATTTAGAGTAAAAATTCATAAAGACAAAGGTATTTGCGCCCTCAGACAACTGCAAGATCCATGTAACATTTCACTGTACTACTGTTCCTGGATTAAGTAACTAAAATTATTTTCGAAATTATGCAAAATCAAACCAGCGATCATTGGCGTACTTAGGAATATTACTAGTATTTATAAATTTACTCTTTGTGCGTCTTCGTATGTAAGTTTCCATCCGACAATCTCGATTAGAATATGGTTATTGCATAAAGAGACTGACAGTGCTATAGAAGTAGTGTATAAAAATCAGCCTAAGACTTCTTTCACTTCAGTTTTCTTTGTTTCTCAAGTGAAATTGAAATGAAATGAATAAAAAAATAAATGAAAAAGTCAACAAATGATATTAATAATACAATATAAGAGACTGAAACGTCTGATGTTTTTATGGTTCATAAAAGCAACTCCTGACTTACAATTCGCCTGTTGGTTCCTGCCGTCATCGTAAGGAGGTGGTCTACTTTTTTCTGGATCCATTTTTGCCTTTTTTTTAGTACGTTCAAAGAAAAAAATAGGCTATAAATAAGAAAACATATTGGTGATTTTTTTATCGTAAAAATGTACCCTATATGTAGCAATTAGATTTAGAAAACATTTCTTCAATTGAAAACTATCTTTATAATAAAAATAATATCTTTAAATTTGTTAAAAAACTTTTTTTAATTTTATTTTTGAACAAGTTTTTTATGCCAGGCTTGTGTAATACGCATGTCATTTTTTTATCAACTTAAAATAATGTTTTTTAATGAAATATTGAATGGCATGCAAAATAAAGTCACGGAAATTGCAACAGCGTTTTTTGCAATTTTCGTCATGCATGCCACTACTTTACAACTTCCTGTTGTGCACGCCAAATTTGCTAACGTCAATAAATTATAAAAATTAAGTATTGTTCAGTCATGTATTGTCATAAGTATTGTTCAAATGGCATGCAGTTTGAAATCACGGAAAAGTCGTATTGAATTTTCACAACATTTTCCTAATATTTCCCTCTCTTGGTCATACGAGGGGTGCATGCCAATTTTCATAGAGTATCTTTGAGACGAAAAAACTAATTTTTTACAACGGCATGCAATTTGTAAACAAGGAAATGTGCTATTTTTTTTTTCATTTCTACGTAACCCTTTGAGCCCCATCGGCTGTTGCGAATTGCATGCCATCAATGATTATAGCTTAAATTTGTTCAAACTACGTTTTATTGCAAAGACATGCAATATAATGTAACGGAATAATACTAAAATTCGTTACACAAAGAGAAGCCATTTTCTTTATGAAGTGCAAGCGCGCAAGGGCTCGTAACCCCTCTATCTTTCATATTTTAGGGTTAGTTATCAATTCTTAAAAAGGCATGCAGGAGAAAATGGGAGACCATTTTCTGTCACCATCTCCTGGTCTATTCAGCTACTTCTCAGTAGTGAAACCAAATTTGAGAAAATATTTGTTACCATGGCACCCTCGAGTGGGAAACAAAGTGGAATTATCGTTCCAGATGTAAAATATTTTTCAAATCAATGCGAACAAAGAAGAAAAAATGTTATTGAAGGTCAATTTTCAACAATATCAGTTCAACGAATATCTATGAAGCTGTGGGTGTCGGATTTTACAATACTATCAGTAAAATTGGCCTCGCAAATTTTTTTATCTGGTCAAATTTCTGTCACATTTTTAATGTAAATAGAGATGATTTCAGTAGGTATCATTTTAAAATTAATTTCAAAAGAAAGTAGATATTAAGGACAACGCTTATATTTTATCATAAAAATTATCGTACATATGTCTGGTATTCATTCATTTAATTATTTCACAATTACTATTTCAATGGGTGGATCAAGAAAACTTAAATCCTTAATGATTAGAAAAAGAAATTAAATCGCAATGTTTGAAAGGAATAAAATAATTATCATCACTCAATTATTCCAAGTTTTATTTATTTTTACTCAAAAATTTCGAACCATTTGGTATTTCTAACACTCGATAATTGATTTTAAGAATGACCCTCGAGTTTAGAATTAACGGGTGTCGAATTTAATGAATTCCAAGAAAATGGGTAATACTTATGCACTAGGTCAAAATTGGAGGTTGGAACGTATATTATGAAAATACTCATTCTATCTAGCCTCAGTGCAAACATACATAAGCGCATGTTTTAAGATACGGCGACCGTTGAGGAAACCACAAACCAAAGTTTCTGTTTGATATAAAATTTGATCACTGTTGCTTGGGAATCATTGAACAATATAAAACAATGTAGACTAACAACACAAAATTAGATTTCTTATATATTAAATATAATGTAAATATAGTAATAATATCGAATATGAAATATATTTCATATTATAACCAAATTAAAGTTGAGTAGAACTAAATTAACACGTGAAGTAAAGAGTGGCTCATATCTTTGTATTACCATTGTATAAAGAATAAGTATACAATGGTATTACTGAATTAAAATGTATGTAAATCTATTAGAAAATATTTTCAGATTTAAATTGAACAAATCATTTAACATGTAAAAAAAGCCGGTTAAATATACTTACAATATTGTACTTACCAAATAATCTAGACACTATCAAAAACACTAACGAAGTGAGAAAAAACGATGAGACTGCAACAGCAACTCGACCCAGTATACAATTTAGAGTTGGGACTAGTTAAAAATCGTTACATTTCGTAACTCATAAGTGATTAATATTTTAACCAACTGTTACTTTTCTACACAATTTTTTGAAGAGCGTTTGTATTTTTTACTTACAATTGCCTCAATTATCAATTAGTACCCGGCATTTGTAACTTCTACCATTGCATCTGCGAAATAATCTATAGATTATTTACCATGGAATTTTTTCGATTTAGGGCGACGTTATTCTGATTACGACATTTTTTACTTAAAAAAAGGGCATCCGAGATTGTAATGACTCGAATTTTGATTTTCCATTTTAGTAGAAATACCGGAATACAGAAATTGTGTTCTGACGTCAGGTTGATTAAACTAATGCTGGTACGCCGTCAAAATGCCCCTTTCACAAAAGTTTTGTTTAATCAATATCGACAAGAAAAACAACAAACATGTTTTTTCCTTATTTGATTTATTTATACATAAATTATTTCTTTCGTAATAATTTTCTGAGTAAAATAGCACCCACTGATAAAACAGCTGCTGCAGATACAGCTATTAGTCCATATTTGACCCCCTTTGTTAGTTTCACCTTCTTGAAATATTGATCTTCAATCATATCTATCAAATCATCCGTTAAATCTGCACCCTGTAATCAAATAATATATTTGAGAAATTACGTATAATAAAAGTATCTAGATATCTAGATGGAAGACAATTTATGAACAGGTTGGAAATAAGTAGATCCATAACTCACTCACTTGATTATTTGATGTAAATAATCATGTACATTATTAGACATCCTCTTTTATCATAAAAGATTCTGCTTTCAAACCTCTCAATCATCAATGGAAATAATTATTATGAAACAACCGCTCTCATAAAAATATTTATTTATGGCAAGAATGCAAAAGACAGACGTGGAAAAACAAATACAAAGCCTTTGCTTTTCTTTTTGCTTTTCTCAACTTCTTAACAGACCAAATTCATAGAACAAAAATAGCGAAGAAACCCAATATTAGAAACTTCTTATTGAGAAGATAGAGAAATTGCTGGCAGGGAAATTGAGAAGTGAAGAAATTCGAGGCATTCGTACAATTAATAACGAATTGGTTAAAAATGAAGGTACTGCATTACTATCTGATGTACATATTCTCTTCAACAAAGGGACAAAACTTATATTTTTAAAAATAAGGTGAAAACAGATATACGAAACTATCGAAGCAGCAGATGGGTTTTGTTCACCCAGAAATGAAATAAGATCTACGAAGAACGGCAATACATATGAGGTGATTATTGATCGCACCCATTGATCGTATTATTTTGATCGGGACTACTAGAGAATTTAATGCTCTACAATATTTATGATAGATACAAATAGCGTAAAACCCATAGGAAACGAGTTATTTACAAAAAATGTGCAAAAAATAATTTTTTTTTACTTTTGACCGCCGATTTTAAAGTTTCTCACATCGAATAAAAAAAGAATCATTTTATCAGCATAAGAAGCTTCAGAAGCAAAGTAAGATTTTATAAGGCTAGCGTAAGATTGATCATGAAATACGAAACTAGAGGGAAGAAAACAATGTCAAAACAACTGAACAGTGGGACATATACCTTAGATAGAATGCCAAATGAGGACGAGTGATGAAATTTGCTCAAGAGGAACAACCAAACTCATCTCAACTGCCTGAATAACACATAAAATATGGTGTGAAAACTATTCTGCATTATCCCAATTTCTGAAGAAAGCATATGACGAAGATATTGCAAAAACAATTCACTGCAAAATTATATGAAATTGGGAATATCTTCTTCTTCATCATTGTACGCTAGGACTGTGTTTGCATCGTTGGTTGCCTAGCTGCAGCTGGGATGATGAAGACCAGCTTTCATATCATCTTGTAGGTGGTCTTCCTGGTGGTCGGGATGCATTTGGTTTTTCTTCCTTTGAAATTTTTGCCAACCTCTCGTCTGACATTCTGTCAACGTGTCCTCTCCATTCACTTCGCCGATTTCTCACCCATCTTACTACATCCTGGATGTCACATATCTCCCTTATTTCATCATTTCTTTTATGGTCAAATAATGTGTGCTATTGATCTCAGTGATCTCAGAAGAAGAAGCAGAATGTGGCAGTTCAGTTTAATAGTGAAAGCGCAATTTTTGAGTCAGCCTATTTTAATCTTCAAAGTAAAGAGAACAATGTCTATATATATAAATAGCTTAGGTCCAAGGCTTGGGACAATTTTTATAGCCGTGTCAAAAGAATTTTATAGGATATCTTCTTAATCTTTATCAGAAATATTTATCCCACTTTCATCGCTTTTGAATATAAAACGCGGTACTCTTTCTACTTATCATTATAAAATTTCACGTTTCACATTACTTAGTTATGAATATTTTTCTTAAACGAACTTGTAACACAAAATATTAAATTGTTCCACTAACTCACCTCTTCAACCCAAACTAATGGTAAAATAGTAGAATAAATATTTTTTGTAATTTCTTTTAAATGTTCCGCTGGTCGTATAACCAAATTGAATTGTACTCTTTTCCTACCAACTAAAGGTGTGCCTGTATTCTGAAAATAAAATATGAATTGTGAATTAGAATTTCTTTGCAAAGATGTCTTAGAAAAAAAATTGTTCTAAATTATTCCATATTTTTCGAATTACAGATAACGTTACGAAAATTTTTTCCCAAAAAAGCCCTAATTATTTTTCAGTGTGCTACCTATCTGTCACCTCACATAAAAAACGACAAGAATAAAGATCCTTTTCCTTTTCTGCTACAGGTAGTAGCACCACAACAAAGATCTCCTAAATGGGTGAGTCAATCATTTCGCCCAGATAAGAGTTCCAAATTAAAACTTGTTTGAATAATCAACAAATCGTAGAATTAAACCTTATAATATATAGCTTAACGCCCGTTTGACTATCCTATTGACGGCGCCGCTTAATTTTTTATTAACTAAAAAGGTGTGTTTAAGAATATAAATCGGTTATATTGAAATATTGTAACGTTTAGTTGTTATAATCAATATTATGAATTCTAAACTTACTGGCTCTATGAGTAAATATATTCCATGTATTTCAGGATCAGCTTCAGTAACACCTTCCACTCCGTTTTTATATGAAGCATTGGCATAGAGAAAATGAGGAAATGACAATAAAATTGGAACACCTGTAAAAAACAGAAAATCAAGTGACCACCTGATTTATGCAGTAGTACAGTATTGACTCCAATTCTATTTTTTCCTTTTGATGAATAATATTACACAAAATGGCAACTTCTCCTAATATTTTATGCTATGTAGATGATAAAGCTATTAATTCACTGGTTAAGATTGGGAATAAGTTGAAATCACTACAGAAACAGCGTTGATATTATTGGGAACTGAGGCTAAATATGAAGTTTATTCGGTCAAACAAAATTGACAACACACCACCATTGACGTCGTTGAATCTGTAAAATTCTTAGGGCTTGTTTTGGACAGCTCCTTGAAATGGGAGTTACATATTGCAACCCTATCTAAAAAATTACGTTCCTTCTGTTCTGCACTGAGATAAGCCGTTCCCTTGTAGGGTACGAGTAGTGCAATTCAATTTCAGCGAATCTTCAAACTACAAAAGAGAGATATTTACTCGGAATAAACAGCAGGGCTCACTGCCCGGACTCCTTCTAAGGATTAAAAATTGTGACTTTTCCTTCTTTATTCTTCTTTGAATCCGTTTGCCTAATTCGTAAGCACTCTTCTTCGCTATCCACTTAGGAACGCGGAACACGACCTTAACTTACCTACTACACGTTCAGAATTGGTTGAAAGCTCAATATTTTACCATGCAAAAAATTGCACAATCACTTGCCAATTTAAATCAAATCCATATAATCTTTTCCCGTATTCCGAATTAATTTGAGGGCATATTTACTGGAAAGTGCCTTCTACTCTGTAAACTACTATTCTAATAATAATATTTAATTCCAGGCATACTGTATACTAGTTTAATTTTGCTATGGATTTACATTGTGGTTTTCTCCTGTTTATTGAAATTTTATTTGATTTGTATCTTTATTTAGTTATTTTTATGTTTGTTTTTAAGTTTTTACAAGCGTTTGTCTGCAAATTGTAACAATTTTTTGACAATAATGCATTCCTCTCTCTCTATCTATTGTAATTTAGAAAAATATGAAATTTTAAATGTGAAAAATAATGTGAGAAAGTCTTATTTATAGCTTTGACTTTCGACAATAGTTCTTGTTAAGTTTCCATTCAAATATAGTTTTTAAACTTTATCGACATCTATTATTTAAATCATCCTTGGAGCCCAATTGGACCAAATTAACACAAACAAATTGTTTTTTTCTAAGAGAAAGGAATTTTTTTCACGTCCCCAAAGAAATTAGATCTACCAACCCCAGCATTAAAGCCGCCGTTCACGAACCATTGAACTATCGAAACTATTTTAGATTTGAACTCTTGTAGTCCTAAAGGTTCCTATAAATGAGTTATTTTAGAGAAAATGGTTTTGAAATCAAGTTAATTCAATTAAAAATACTCCAGTTAAGTAGAATGATAAAAATGCATTCTGTTTCTTATAAAAATGGAATTATATCAATATTATTAGATATACCACCAATTTTTTATTGTCATCAGAAGCGAGAAAGTGTGCGAAATTTCTTGTAAATAGATTGATGTAAAGTGAAAATTTCATCAGAACAGTCAATCAAACAAACAAACCGACTAACAGTTTAAACTAATTATGATAAAAAATAAGAAGACTGTGGGAGCTCCATTTATGTTATGGTAATAAGAAGTTAGCTTGAGTAGTCGTATTAAACGTTTAAATTTGTAAGTCAAGTTTGTAGTGGAACAGATTCAAAATAAATAAAACATATTCTCATGTGAAACTAATGCTACTACAATATTAAAATTAATGAATTAGATTAAATATTCAGTACTTACCAAAACAATCATACAAATCTAGCACACCATCTAAATAACAAGATAATTCTCCTTGTGCATTCTTTGTTTGTTTTGTACAGAAACAATCTTCTTCAACATTTGATAAAAGAGATGTGAAAGTGGTTTCTTTAGGTTCGAAGCGCAGTCCTTCTATACCTTTATATGTGCCTTTACCTGTATAGAAAATTTCTACCGATCTGAAATGTAAGAATTCGGCCGTTAAATTGCTTATTGTCTGGAATAACTTTGTGATTTTAGAATTACAAAGACCTTCAGTTAAATTTATTATTATTCTTAATCAAATAACGAAAAACACTCTAAATCAATGTGTGATGCATCTATTCAGAAACGTACACACAGCAATGACAGTGTATGGAAAAGCGATTGGGAGAAATATACTCTGCTGATAGACATTGGAGCAACTAGAACCATTATATGGCCAAATATGATAAACTCCAAGAAGCTTTTACCAACCAGACATCGACTGCAGACCGCTATGAATACAAGTACAAAAGAAGAGACACGAATCCAATTGGTACAAAAAAGTTCACGTATAACGTAATCGTAGCTGATATCGAAGAAGATGTGGTTCTGTGATTGAATCTACATGATTTCTAGTTGGACTCTAAAACCATTGAAGTTGGTTCTAATGAGGTGTTTCTTCATCTACTCGTATATAAGAGCAACATGGTACAGGAAGATGCTGTTCTACATGTACGAATTGAAACCATAGACTTGGAGGGGATTGTGAGAGAAAAATTTTTATGGAGCGTTGTAAAGCAGATTATCAAATATTTTGAAAAAGTTGGACATAATTGAGAAGGGGCGATAGTTCTCTATATCATTTTTTTTATCCTTTTTAGAAATAGACGTCCAGTTTTTCATTTCATCAATTCATAACAAAAGATGAAGAAATAAAGTATTTACTTATTACTATCTATTTAGATAGGACCAAAACTTCTCAGGATCAACTACTAGGTGTTGCCCTACATGTCTCAAGTAATTATTATGGTTTCGACAAATATTTCTTCTAATTTTGGCTCGCAGATTACTAAGTTTAATTTAGTCATCAGTGTTATTGGTTAGGTACTCTTAAATTATTGTTACAGACGAAGTTTTACTTTTAGGTTCCGATTAATGTCATTGTTCACCCATAAAATGTATTTTCTATGGATCAGAGAATTGTTCTAGAAACACTAGCAGAGACTGCTTCTATAATTTTACAGTAAAAATATTCGCATAATCTCTGAACGTTGTTTCCAACCAGATTCCAGCAAATCGCTGTAAAAAGTTTACAAAGCTAGCGTTTCGGATGTTATACTTGGTTTTATTTGTGATCATTTATATTTATTACTGTATTCAGGAAGTAAACACAGTTTGTGAGGTTATTATAGAATGTATCGTACATATCTGATATTAAATTTGGAGGGGTAAATTATTTAATTCAAAATACCAACCCGTTCCTGACAAAACAGCATTGATTTCAGTAACATCAACTATAAGCACGTTAATTGTATCTGACAAGTCGAAAGAGTGGCCCAGTAATGCTTTCTCAACATATATGTAATACTTCTATATGGACAGTTTCTATAAGTGGAACCTGTTCCGACTAAGGAAGACATATGGCAACGATTTCTCTAACCTCAGAGGTTCCAGCTCGGTTCTGCGCATTCTCAAGCATGCGCAGTATAGATAAAGTGTCTCGTACGAGAGAGAAAATGAATATAGTCGACAACGTAGAGTAGGAACGTTTTTTTTCCATACCAACTATCCATATAGGAGTATTAGATATATGATTCTCCATGAATATATTTATCTAATATTATAATTATTATTGTATAAGATAAGAACTAATTATAAAGAAGTCTGTAAAACTAATACTTCGTTCATTCAATTTGATATTCGTCTAGTACGCCAGTCAGTTTGGTGTAACACTTGTAACATTAGATTCTTAGTTCATTTAATTTGATATACGTCTAGTTCGCCAGTCAGATTAGTGTAACCACTTTAAATTATTAAATCCTCAGTTTGCTAAATAAATTGTTTTAAAAAAGCAAGTTGGTGAACTGAGTTATTTAATTAGATTGTTGCCAAAAACGATATTTCTTTCTTGTCGGATGTGGTTGAGTTGTCAATTTTCACAAGATTACAAAAAAAGACGAGAGAGTGAGGTTATTGATTACAATAAAGAAAAACCGCGAGAAAGTTTGCGTTGGCTCATTTCATCACAAACTTTAATCAAGTGTTCAAATTAAAATACAAAATGCCTCTTACTAGAAGTGCCACTTCAGGAAATAAAAATAATAACCAAAAAGAAGTTCCTGCTATCACCAAAAAAACAAAAGGAAAGGGACCAAAAAGAGGAGCAGAAAAAGATATTGAAGATTTGCCACCAAAAAAAATTGAGAAAAGGGCAGAAAATGAAGAGCAATCTGAAGGAAACAACGTTAAGAAGGTAACGAAACAGTCGAAAATGCAAAAAAAGGTGCAGCAAGCGGAAGGTACACCAGACATTGAGCAGTGCGATAATGAATCTACAAAAAATGCTGACACGATTTATAATTTTACTGCTAACGATATACAAGGAAATCCGATTTCGCTTGAAAAATATAAAGGTCATGTGTGTATTATTGTTAATGTAGCTTCAAAATGTGGTCATACTAAAAGTAACTATGAACAGTTTGTTGAAATTTTTGACAAATATTCCAAAGAAAAAGGACTTCGTATTCTAGCATTTCCTTGTAACCAATTTGGAAAACAGGAACCAGGTGATAATGACAAAATATGTGAATTTGCTAAGAAAAAAAATGTAAACTTTGATATGTTTGAAAAAATTGATGTTAATGGAAAAAATGCCCATCCATTATGGAAATTTTTGACTGAAAAAATTAAGGGACCAAAAGGTAACAACATTGCTTGGAATTTCACAAAATTCATTATTAATAAAAATGGTGAAGTTGTGGAGAGACACCAGCCTTCTAAAAAGCCATTAACATTGGTAGATAATCTAGAAAAGTATTGGTAATATTATTTGGATATTTCATTGTAAACATTGGTCACATACCTTCATTATATATTTGATATTTTAAGAGATTTTTGTTATTTGTTTAAAAAAATTTGATTAAATTGTATATGTGTAGTTGAATAATATAGATATTAGTTACATTTGTGAGGATTTAGATTTCAGTTACCATTTATCATAGACAAGAATATATTGATTATTTCAGTTTAAAGATTCTTTAAAACTATTCTTTTATATAGACAGGTTGTCAAGTTTGGTGAAGGTTAATAGTTTGTAGTGTGGAATTCATGTATTGGTATCATCAACTTATCTACCTATTACAGAACTACATATCAAAAATCATCAGAATACTTAACATTACATGATACTATTTAAATTTTATAGATTAACCAGTAGTAGGATTTTCTGAAATTAGATTGTTTAATAAGTGCAATTTTTTACATGAAAAATGTTATCTAAATCCTGGAACCCATCAAATTACCAAAAACACATTTTTAAAGAAGAAACAGAATCCTGATATGCTTTTGAAATCAATTTGCTTCATAACAATTAACATTGTACTATCATTTTTCAGTACAATAAATCCCTGAGAATCATCATATATGAAATATAGTATTTAAAAATTATTTAAACGTTGGAACGATAAGTGCAAAATGAGGTACAAATTTCAAAATCCAACACTGCTGTTTTAAATAATAATAAACCATTATAATTTTGTTAGTAACATTTTAATTTTACTGAATTGTTATTATTTCATATATGTTTTATATTTTTTCACCTCTGTTCAATTGTAAAGTAAATGCCATTCCCAAATTGTCTTTCACTTACATTCAAATTATTAGAAAATTAATCATTGACAACCAATTCAAAATTTAAAGTCAAAGATATGATATTGGATGAAATAAGCAAAAAGGTGCCTTTAAACTGATAACATAATTCAATGATTGGGAAAAGCATTTACTCACCTATAATTTTGTGTTTTAGTTTTCTCCTTGCTTAGTAGCTTCTAATGTATGAATATTGTTTTATTTTGGATTGTCTGATATTAAAATGACTTGATTTATTATTTTTTACTATTTATCAAATAATGTTTGTGAAATGGATTGAGATAATATGTTGTTTTTTTAAGTATTCATTCACTACTCATGAGGGCGAATATCGCTCAACTGAAAAATACAGTGGACCAGTATTTATTAGTAGTAAATAAATTAAGCATCTGTGTTTCCCACTTCTTTTCGGTTTAGTCATAGCTCTTGAGTTCAAATTATATGGTTCGATGTATTACTTATGTTTTATATTGTTTAGGTTTTTGACATTTATTGCTATGCAAAATATTTGAAAAAATTTTATAAACAATTTTATAATGCATAACGAGTATGTAT
Source organism: Diorhabda sublineata (assembly GCF_026230105.1). Classification (NCBI taxonomy): domain Eukaryota; kingdom Metazoa; phylum Arthropoda; class Insecta; order Coleoptera; family Chrysomelidae; genus Diorhabda; species Diorhabda sublineata. Next base: position 20,127,847 of record NC_079476.1, read on the forward strand.
GAATGTCAATTCAAATTACCTGATTAATTGTATTTTGAATTTTCAAATAAAGTTTTTCTAATATAAAGTAATTGGGAGATTTATTTCACTTCAAGTCCAAAATTGAGGAAAATGGATAACCAGGAACAAGTCAACTGATCAAAATTGGAACTTTTTCAACATTGTCAAGTTGATTGTTTCCAGTAACATTATTGAATAATTTTGAGTTTTTATATAATGCAATACCTGGATATTGAATTTTGATCATTTCATCTTATATCATTTTTCAAGGCTGAAGTCAGTGAAAACAAAAATCTACTTTAAGTTTTTCCTGTTTAGAAATTGATTTTAAATTGTTTTCAAACTTAGTCCTTTAAATAGAAATTCTTTGCTTACTTGTAGTTATATTGGTTTTGTAACATTTTTATAATTGGTTGTACCAGGGTGTTCATCTACTATTGCTTGAAAAAATATTGAAAAGAGAAAACTGTAATTAATGTTTTGGAAGCCTTTTATATGTACACTCAAAGAAGCAAAAAAAATTATTTGGTTTAGTTGTTTCATATATGCTGATATCCGTAAAACAGCTATACACAATTTTGAGGGAGAAATTAAACAACTTGAGGAAAATTCTAGAAAATCAGCACAATTTGTGATAGATTTTTTTTAAATGTGATCATAGAATAATTCATACATATTTTTCCAAGTAAACATCCTACTTTGAACAAATTGCAGGAACCGTATGCCAAATAACAATTTGGAGAATGTTAAAACTTCAAATTTTCATTATGGTAAAGTGAATAGAGAGAGTTTGCCAGTAGGACTAGATAAAATTTTTACAGAGCATATACATTAAATAGTAGTGAAATTACAACAAAATATTTTGACGAAACTTTGGTGAATGAACCACCAAAGACAAAAAAAAATAAAAGTTGTAATAATTCCGATTCTTCGAATACACAGGGTGTTTCCTAAGTAATCTCAAATATTGTAGAGGGCGCTTTGTCACTCCATTTTACGACGAAAAGTTGTTATGAAAATATATGATAAATCTTGTAGTTAATGTGATACAGGGCGTCGAATTGTTTTATTATTTTATTAGAAGCAACAACATGTGTTAAACATAAATGAAAAATAGTACATTTCACAACATGCATTCAAAATGTGCACCAGCCAAATTGTTCGACTTCTAATGTCTTTTAAGACACCAGGATTGTTACATTATAGCCTTGTTTGATACCATATTTCATATCGGGGTGTGTAAATGAGTGATTTTAGATTTCCACACAAAAATCCAAAGGATTGTGTACAGGTAACCTAGGAGGCCACGTTATCTAAAAACTCGCACCTAGTCAGTAGGTAGCAAATGTTGAACACGTTGAACGTGATATGGATACAATAAATTATGTTTTTGAATATTCCAAATAGTTCTGTTTCTAACATTTACTTCATCAGCAATCTTTATGGTACTCGTTTCTGGATATTGGACTATAATTTGAAGAATCTGGTTTTCCAATTAAGTAGTTCTCACATTTTTCGGTCGTGCGATATGATTCTTCAATTTAGTAAAAGTTTCAGCTTCTTGCAAACGAATGTGTATCTTAGTAAATGTATCAGAACATGGTAAACGATTATTTGGATAACGCTGGGCATACATACGTTTAGCCACAAAGGCATTACCATTCGCTAATCCATACAAAAGTGCATATTAACCATTTCGGTAAGTAAATGCATTCATCGTATGATAAAATTTTTTTAATCGTTTTTTTCATACAATATTAATTAATTAATTGTTTAATTTTCGTACAACATAGAGATACTAATAAAATGGGATTTTATTTTATCGTTTTAGTAATGATTTGAAAAAAGTTCCAATAATTATTTTAAGATATTGTTATCACGTAATCAATAATTCAACTTATAATTGTAAAGTATATCTACTTTATAAATTTTGTTATTGGCTCTCGTATTAAAAATTTTTCGAAAATTCTTAATTATAAATTGAAAGAGAAGTAACTGAATTGACATTGGTATTCATTTGGAATAAATGTTTGCATAACTATTAGGAACATCTTGTCCTTTTTCTTCAAATATTAATATTAGTCTTTAAAATAGAGAACAAATAACAATGGATCAATCAACTGACTTTCTGCAATTATTAATACACTTCAAATAATTATATTTCTAAAGTTATTATACCTTGTTTCAAATAGTTTAAACAAACCATTATTTATAAAAAAATTATATTAGTATTCAGTTCAACAAGTGGCAACTCAGCAAGTAATCAGCTGATTATGACATGATATTCGGATTTAAAATAAAGCTAAAAATAAAAAGCTGAATAATTTGTAAATGATAACTGTTCAGTTTGTGACCTATTATTTTCTCCTATAAATTACTTTGATTATTAACTATTTATCAATAATAAATTTATACAATCAGTTAAATGATTTTTTTAAGCTATAGAACAGTTTGTAAAGCGGCGTTTGCTTGTCGTGCATTGACAGTCGCATCGAATACAACTAAAATGTCTAATCCTGAAAATTATAAAGAAGCATCATCGATATATGAATTTAGTGCTAAAAATATAAAAGGTGAAGTTGTATCTTTAGAAAAATACCGTGGGCATGTTTGTATTATAGTTAATGTAGCTTCACAGTGTGGTTATACCAAAAATAATTATGCAGAGCTTAACCAACTTTTTGAGGAATATGGGGATTCCAAAGGCTTACGAATTCTAGCTTTTCCCTGTAATCAATTCGCTAATGAAGAACCAGGAGATAATGACCAGATTTGTCAGTTTGTTCAAAGCAAAAACGTCAAGTTTGACGTTTTCCAGAAAGTAAATGTTAATGGTAATGATGCTCATCCACTTTGGAATTATTTGAAGTATAAGCAAGGAGGTACGTTGGGTGATTTTATTAAATGGAATTTCACGAAGTTTATTGTGAATAAGGATGGGCAACCAGTTGAGAGACATGGTCCGAATACAAACCCAAAGGATTTAGTGAAGTTCCTTGAAAAGTATTGGTAGTATTTATGAATGTATTTTTTCAATATTAAGTCTATGTATTGATTTTTTTTGTTTTCAAGATTTGTTAGATATAGAGAACTTTTTTTTATTTAAAAGGCACATACTTTCTACTGACTGTTATTCAAGATTAACCATGTAATCCGTCTGTAAATATTTAGGTGGCAAAAGTAATAAACTTATTAAAATGAATTTTAAATATCCTTAACCTTTTACTTTTTGTCTGTATTATGATATGTATCCACAAGACTCTAAAATAAACATTATGAATAAATTTGAAACCAATTGTTTATATTCATGATTAATTTGAAAGCTGATAAAGCTCTTCAACCTGCCAAATCAGTATATTTCTTATGTTTAGTTAATTTATTGGAAAACACATGTTTAAGGATATTACTTGAAATATCTAAAACTTTTGCAATGAATCCAATAATGTTATAATATGTAAATACCATCAGATATAATTAACAAGCCATTATTCCTAATGCTAATGCTTCCTCAGTAGTAAATAATGTAACTGTAAGTAGAAGCAAATCACTTGGGTATTGAATCATGAAAAATGAAGTCATTTTTGAAATATTTGAACCCTATAACTGCTTCAGTTATATATTTGGAATATATAAAAATATCTGATCCATTTTCAAAGCACCCAGTTTTTGAATCTATTATTGTTCTTTGTAAAAATTACACCACTCCCTCAGCATCCAAATTGTCCAGTTACGCACGTAGTGAAACAAAATGAACAAAGTTCCTTGCTCAAATAAAATTGAATGTTATAATTTTTAAAAAACTAATGATAGAGGTCAAATGATAATCAGAAGCATGCTACCATGAACTGGTATAAGCTGCTTCGGAAACACTCTTTTTACTTATTTTAAGTTCCATCTTTTATTGTTACATTCATCAATTAAGAAGAGAAAACAAAAATTCAAAAGAAATATTTACAAATGAGCTAATAAAGAATAAACGTTGTAAAAATTTATGAGCACAGAAAAAAAGATTACTGAAAAGGAAAGGTATAACATATCCTATAATAGTTTGTTGATTTAATACCAGAGAATATTATGTTTGGGTATTGAATTCATAAACTATTGATATACAATTATGAGGCTATACACAAGTGCAGGCAGTATCCTATTTTCTTGGTAGGTCATATAGAAATCAATAAGCTATCATCTAGGACCATAATTTACTAATTAAAGGCCAATATTAGATTATCAATATCATAAATAATGGATACATAAAACAACTGATAAAATATTCAAAACATAGTTCAAACTAATTAATAGAACCTGGATTTTGTGACCAGAAGTTACTAGAATAAAAAATAATTTGAGAAAAAATGCATTAGGAAGACTTTTAAAATTATATTCAAAGGCAGTAGAACCTTGCCGATTGGCTTTTGAATTATTTTTTTGCAAGAAACCCATTTATTGCCATTTATACTACTAGGAATAGTGATATCACTAGGTTTATCAAAACTGGCCATTTTGCTGTGAAAAAGTGGGACAAAATATATAATTATTCAAAAACATGCATGAATTCTTACGATTTAACAATAAATGGAATTTGACAAACATGCATGAATTCTTACGATTTAACAATAAATGGAATTTGACAATGATTATGTTATTTCATTCAACTTTGCTTTATCACAATTCAACAAGACTTATCATAATTATTAAAATTTGTGATAATTTCTGATATAAGTCTATGCTAGACGTGTACGCAAAGCCAACTAAAGTGTTCGATTGGGACTGAATCCGGCTCTGTACTCAACGACCATGATTTTGTTTCTTTAATCTCATCATTAAGTTCCAAAGTTAAATAGATAATTCAAATGAATCGATCGGTGACAATCGATTATGTGATCGAATCTAGTTTGAAATGTATGAAGTGTAAATATACCAAAGCTGAAATAACTTTATTTTGATATTGTTATTATAATAAGACATGGAGTAATTTCTTTGTTTGTCATGAGCCAAACGCTAGCAACCTCTAGGTGTTTCACTAAAACCTTCTGTTTCGAATGCAATTTCTTTCGCTACAGTAAACATGTTGTTACAGCTGTAGCCTCTATTCATAACAGTGTACTTTGGTTATTAGCCTGGAAAATGTTTAATTGTTTAGTGACAGATGGCTATAAAATTTCACAGCAAAATCGCAACTGAAACTTATAATTCATTGAAAGAAGCGTATGATAGTGAATGTTTATCACGAGCACGCGTTTTTGAGAAATATAAGCATTTTTCTGATGGTCGAGAAGATGATTTTCGCCCGGTACGTCCTACCATGTCAAAAACGGACAATATAGAAAAAATCGGTCATCTCATATCTAACTTTATAACAGTGTATTAGATTTCATGATTAATTCAAACCAGAGCTGAACTTATATAAAATCTAATATCCAATATTTCGTAAACACTTTGATAGCGTAAGTATTTACCTTAATGCTATCTATCATTATGCTATTGAGAAATGATTCAAGTGGCATTTATTTGATTGTAATATTGTAAATAAATGTTGTAATCGGTTTCTACTTTAAAACTGAAATATTGTAGACAATTGATCTCAAAATTAAATATCCCTACTAGATAAAATGTTTTTAGGTATATTAAATTATTTGTTCTAGATAACAAATGGTTTTTGATATTTTCTTGTAAGAAACTCTCTTCTATCTACATCTTAATACAATGATGTAAGATGTTTAAGTAAACTAAATTACGCTTCTTTATTTCTGATCAGTGTCATAATAATAATGTAATCCAAAATAACCTACATAATTAATTTGCAAAACCCATAAAAAATTACATTATTACCATTAGCAGTTATTACTAGTTATTAAATCAAAGACATTTAATTTAGTCATGTAAAATGGAATATGCTTTTTCAATAAATTATATGTCACTTATTGAAAGAAAATTATGCGAAGTATTAAAAAAAGTTGCCAGCGCACAATAATTCTCAGTTAAAATAGGTACAAGCAACTGTTTAATATTTGCTTTTTCCATATTTGTAATACTTCTATATAAGTTGCTATAATTGGAAGCTTTTCCGACTAAAGAAGACAGAATGGCAACGATTTCTCTATCCTCCGAGGTTCCAGCTCGGTTCTGCGCATTCTCAACCATGCGCAGTATAGATAAAGTGACTCGAACGAGATTTATGGCTTTTTCACTTAGTAACTAAAGACTACAACACTGGTAGAAGTGAGAGGGCGCTCATTGACACGTCATGAGAGAACAACAAAAATGTGTTGTAATCCCAGTAATCACAGACAACTTATAGTACTACTTTGGTAGAAGCTTTTAGGTATATTACCACAAATATAACAATCTCCGGACAAATACAGGTCTATAGGTTATTTTAAGACATAACAAAAATGTTATTAAGAATTATAATAGATATCCTTAAAGCGGTACACAGAATGAACGCGAGCAAGACGCGCTTTAGACGTTCATTAATGTCGAAGATAGTTCAACTTTTTGAGAAACAGTGATAACGCAAACAATAATCGAGCTTGTACGCGTTCTTGACTTCGAAGTTAACCAATTTTTTACTTTTTACGCTGCTCATGAATATTTAGAATATTTAGAAATAGAATTTTATATTCTGGGTGGCAATGTTCGTCTCGCCATCTATTCTCATAAAAAAAGACTCATAAACTTTTTTGTTGTGTTTTTACCCAAGAGGAAACTACACGAAGGCATAATTTTGGTTTCTTTTTATTGCACTACCACTGAAGACGTGTAACGTCCTGAGTGAGAGGGGATGAGACATTACAGCTCATTTGATCGTTTTTAAAAGGGTGCTTCTTGTGGGCCCTTCCATTTATTTAAAAACTTCGATGATACTAATCACATTTTTAACGTCTTGTTTAGGATTTGATCAGAGGAACGCGGAGGCATTTGGGACCCCCCTTCCGCCTCTCTGTTAGTCCAACACTGCCACTACGACTTTTTCAGATCTATTGTAGTCTTCTAAAATCTATACACTGAATATTTCTTGTATGTCCTCACAATTAAATTTTTAAAACTCTGAGAACCGCACGTTTGATAAACTATCGCAGTGGCATCTTCTCCGTAATGTCTTCTTCTGATTAACAGACTCATTTTTTTTCTCTAATCTTCAACTGATGCATTTCTTAATTATAAGCTAGAGTTGTATTTCACTCATTTATTGGTAACCGCTTTAATTATAGAATTTGCAACGCTGCAAAGGTTCAGGTTCACTGAATAGTTTCGCACGCAGCTTGTTTGGCCATTTCGTTGCTCTTCATTACGGCCATTTAGCGTGTTTGTAGCACAAATATCATACTAGTTATTTCTGCCTAGAAAATTGTAACGATCCTAGTTAGATTTTCTGGAAAAGTTGTTATATTAGTGCCACTACCCTTTGGTGCCACGCAGCTCGGAGACTTTGAGACATAGATCTTGTTTAATCTGTCGTACCAGTTAATAGTTATTTTTCTATACCTTGTAAATGCAGTTATGGGTTGTCTCACTACGTTTTCCGCTTTCAGCACCACAATTAACTTTCTATATCTCGCACTAAGCTTATAATTTATTAATACGTGCAGTACAGCTTTTACGTAGCTTTTTACGAAAATGTAAAGAGGAAGAAGTTTCAGCAAGACTTCTATAGCAGCAGTGAGAGTAGTTCTTATGATTCCCAGTTATATTCTTTGTGTGTTTATTGTAGCTTGTAGCTCTCAAGAAGGTATATTAAAGATTATTGAACGAAATCTAAATAAACTGGCTATAATTTCAAAGTAAATAAAACTCATAATACCACCGTAAAAGATGGAAACATTTATAAAATAGATGTACATGTATTTCAAGGAAAAACCTTGAATAATGTATGGTTATATTATGAAGCTTTAGAAATAATTGTACAGAATTAATTTTCTCTGGATATTTCCATGAAAAAAATTTATTTCAACGTACTGTTTCATTATTAATTCATTCAAGAAAGAATAAACGAGAATTATTTAATCTCATCGAAGTAGCTACTTGCACGCTATTGACGATTTAATAACGAAAAATTTTTATCGATATTAAAAAAAACTACATATTAATAATACCTGATAGCAGTAGAAAACTATTTCTATACGACTCTAATGATAATTCGACATTTTGGTTCATCAGTTGGAAAATTTATTAAACACATTTTGTATTACAGAACATGATGCAGATCAATAACTAATTAAAAATTGAAATTAAGAATTTAATATAAAACAAACTCACAAATCATGAGAGAGAAAAGTTCTTTTCCTTGCATTGAAGTATTCCTGTCTTTTAAAAGATTTTTTTAAAATAAAATAGTTAATAGTGATATGTGTACAATTTTGTCTTGTTAAATCCACAATGGAATTTCTTCTTGGTCAATTTTATTTTAACGATTGATTACATATATTGTGACCATTTCAATGAAGAGTTCGAGTGAATCAATAGAGTTAACGGTACTGCATAGCTATCCTTCATATTTTTAAATACTTCACGAATATTTCTGGGTATATCTAGAGTTAATAAAAAACAATGTAGAATGATTTTTTGATCTGTGTCTTGTAGACTTTCAGGTTGTGTTAAAAATACTTTCGATTTCAAATAACCCAATAGAAAGAAATTTAACGGGTTTGAATTGGGTTACCGAACTGACTACTCCACAGGTCCCTTCCTTCTACCCTAAAAAAAATATTCGGATTTTTAAATACTGGTAGCTTAAATTACGGTGGTATACGATCTTTTTGAAAACACCGTCCTTGCTCTAAAATGTTGTTGTCGTCGAATAAAGACAAGACAATTAGTGCGTTCTACTAAGCACTCACGACAATTACGTTCACGAACACGATCTTTCCCATTCCATTTAGTCCACACCGTTGTAATCGAAAACCTAACTGGAACTAAACTTATCAATCTCTATAATAGTTTATTATGCCCTTTTTGAGTTGCATCTTCGATATCCCCTTTTGGGGTACGTGTTGTGCGTCTCAATTTGAACGAATCTTCAAACTACAAGAGAGATCTGTTAGATATTAGACTAAATAGTAGAACTCACTACCGGGATTGTTTAGAGGATTCAAAATATTGACTGTGCGTTCCTTATTAATCTTTGAATCCGTTTGCCTAATCCGTAAGCACGCTTCTCCTGTTTAACAAAGTTTATTTCATAGCTATCAACTCAGGAACGCGGAGCACGTTCTTCATCTACCAACTTCACGTTCAGAATTAGTTAAGCGGTGAGTACTATACAATGCGAAAATATCATTTGCATATAAGAAAAAAATACACAAAGAACGAGTAACATACTGCATGAAACATGCAAAAATAATAGAGTACAGCGAATTAAGTACGATTATAGTCGTAATCTGTGCACTTGACAACATTGAGATTAGTAGAGAGATCCACGGCAAAAAGAAATAATTTTTCTGATTCTGAAATAGTACTTTGGATGACATTATTTTATAAATCATGTTGTCACAAGTAGTCGTAAATATAATTGCCCTTAGAGGTGAAAATCTAAGACAGACTAAGATCTCTGAAGTAATCGAGTTGGAACGAATTACTACTACAATGTATACACATATTTAATATTTTCCAAAGATAATTATTAGAAGAAAACTAAATAACTCCCCCTAGTAGGTGTATTATTTATTATGTAATTATTAATCTTGTGTGGAAAAGAGATGTTTCAAGAAAAGTAATTTTATGAATAATATTATTAAGTAGATAAACTAATATTTCATTATAATGTTTTTCTCGTGACTGTCATTTAAAGATTTTCTAATATATGGTAAACAATCACTCATATTGGGACACTCGGTACATATTTCAGCTGGATGTATACTTCTACATCAAAGTAATGACTATTTCCATATATTGACATTTATATGGCGGGCAGACAGCAGGATATCGGCCAATTTTTCTCAAAATTTAATGGGGCCTTTAATAAAAAAGAGAGTCAACATTGTTGGTGAACGCCCACACCATGTGAAAAACACGCATCACGACGCTGGTTGGTCTGCAAATTTTTTTGGTAACTGATAACTATAATTAATATGGTTACTCAAACAGTTATGAACGTGTTTTATATCTGCAATAACTGAAATGAAAGTGATTTGCTATCATATTTTGTATAATTTTTATACAATATTTTATGTTTATCAAAATATCTAACTTCCAATGAAATGACTATGAACTAATTGCTGTTCTACATCCAAAGAGTGATTCGTACCAATCGATTATTCTACCTAAATTTATAGTCAAGAGGCAAGCTGACTCTAAATAGGTTAGTCTCAAATATACAGGATAACTCATTAAAAAAAAACACCCTGGAAAAGTAAACTAGTTTTGAATTTTTAAAATGATCGTCCGGGATTCTTGATTTTTAATATCCGTTTTTTTTTTATGAGAAATAGTCTTATCTGACTTATGATTTTAATGGTCGTTATTCTAAAGTTGAGATTCTTTTTCTTGGAAAACTTTTTGCTTTAACTCTTTGAAGAGAATAGTGAGTGGTGTGCCATTTTTTCAATCTGAAGGTCATTGTAAACGTTTTTCTCAGACTATCAACACTGACACTGACCTAAATTTTTTTTCACTTCTCCACCCTATGTCTTTATAATGACTACTTTTCGCGATTAAATGCCATTCTCATTTGGCCACCTGATACATAAATAAACAGCCGAAGCACTAAGCATATATGTCTTATAGTTAACTTAAGTTGACGTACATAAAGCACCTCTTTCAATTTAATATATAATATAATATTAACTACAGTATAATTTTTTCTATGTTGACAACTTCTAAAATAGTCAAATGATTTGTGATGATAAGCTGAAGATAAGATAATGTTACTATTAAAAAAATAACAAAGTTATACTAGTATCAAAAATTAGATGGAATTTATTTCAATAATAATTTAAGTGCTTCCATTATTTTGGTTGTTTGTTTGTTGTTTTTACAATTTATTATTAATAATTACAAACAATGATAGTTAATTTGTTATAATTTAAAATTTGTGTAGGTAGTATTTCATCAGTTAAGATGTTTATGAAATGTATTGATGTAAATAAATCAACAAAATAGACAATATTTAATATTTAATTCGAAACTGTGCATGACAAACTAAAATTAATTTTTCTATTTTTCGTCATCATTCTACTTTACTTTGTAATTTGCAATTTGTTCGGCCCTGTACAATAAATTAATCGATTCAGTAACATTTAACGATTCGAAACAATAACCGATATCGAGAAACGTCACATCGCTGTACCTCCACCCACTTTATGTAGACACGCAGCATATGAAGTAGTGCGAATGCGCAGGTCACATGTTTGGTGATAAGTGAAAATTATGTTATTTTTTACCGGTGTCACCGTGGTATTAACATTAACAACAGATGCAGTAACCTTGGCGGAAAAACAGTTTTGTTCCAGTGATAGAATTGATAGTGTTGACGGCTCTTGTTCACAAGTCAAAATGTCTAGTCCAGACAGTTACAAGTCTGCCAAATCTATCTACGAATTTACAGCGAATGATATCAAAGGAAACCCAGTTTCTCTGGAAAAATATAAAGGTCATGTATGTATAATTGTAAACGTAGCTTCTCAATGTGGTTATACAAAGAATAACTACGCAGAATTAGTAGAGCTATATGAACAATATTCAGAATCTAAAGGTTTAAGAATACTCGCTTTTCCTTGCAACCAATTTGCAGGACAGGAGCCAGGAACTAACGAAGAAATTTGCCAATTCATGCAAAGTAAAAATGTTAAATTCGACATGTTTGAGAAAGTAAATGTGAATGGTAACGATGCTCATCCGTTATGGAAGTATTTAAAGCATGTACAGGGTGGTACTCTGGGAGATTTTATTAAGTGGAACTTTACCAAATTTATTATCGACAAAAATGGGGTACCAGTTGAAAGGCATGGACCAAGCACTAATCCAAAAGATTTGGTTAAATCATTAGAAAAATATTGGTAATGAAGCCTTCAATATGTCTGTTTATAATTACAATAGAAATATATTTTATGCATAATAAATTGTGATTAATGTGAAATTAGATTTTTATTTCAATTTAAAGTGGAAATCGGAGTTTGAATATAATATAAACAAGATGTAATATAATCTCATACAAACATGAGTATAATACATACAAAATAAATCATTTGTACTGTTTACCTTTAAAATAATAATATTATAATAATATATAATATTTCGAAAAAGTTTTCAGCCGCATTTTAAAGGAGAAACAACTACTTTCCTGGCTAATGCCTCAACGAATATTGAATTATATCTCCTTTGAAGAGCGTTAATTCAATCGACGTTTTTGTTAATATTAACATACTCATTGGTTCGCAATTGCAAGAAGAGGTTTGTAACCACTGACTAGTTTGGACATTATTACTTCTTATCGTAGAGGAATTAGCCAGGAGAGTAGTTGTTTTATCCTTTAAAACACGGCAGAATACATTTTCGAAATATTAAATTTCATAGGTGAACAGTGGAAATTATTATTTTGATATACTTCACACATCTCCTGGGGTTGTGGCCAAAGGTGTACTTACTCTAATATATTATGAGCTTTTGAATACTTATGTATTCATCGTCTGGGAATCAATTAGTTAAGAATTGCGGTGTGGTAAATTTTGTAATATCTTGTAAAAAACATTAGATTTATCAACTTCAAAATTCAATTTTCAAATTGACGCTTGATAGAAATATCCAATTATATATATTGTGGGGTTGTGGCAAACACGAAAGTGTACTCTTCAATATATATTCTGAGCTTTCGAATTCATCATCAGGAAAGGAATATATGCTCAAAGTGGAATGTAATAATCACTCATATTAATTTATCAAGAATTATGGTGTATTGAAATTTTGTATAAATTATTGAATTCAAGCGATTGAAAATATAATAATCAAAATGAAACTTGACATAAATATGGAGTTTGTTGATTCTTGTCGCTATTGAAATGTTTTTTAAATTGAAATACGTCAATTTTTTGGATAGGTTCAGTTAAGTCGTTAAAGGATGTATGAAAACATCAGGATTTTTATTTGTTTGAAAATTAATTTTCAATTAAATTTTATTGTGCTATTTAGGTAAATAGAGCTTTGAGGATAAGGGAAACACCTATTTTGTGGAATATCTTAATAAATCTATTTCGTCATTTTTTAAAATTTTTTCTACCTTGTATTTGTTATCATCAGCTATAAACTTGCCATTAGGCATAACATTTCATGAAAATTCCTTACTGGGGTACACTCAGCGGCAAATCATAGAAAGAAGGGTTATTCGATTTTAAAATCCAACACCTGAATGTTTGCAGCCAATGACGGTCAGTGGTTGGAAAGGGTTGGATAGTTAAAAGATCTACAATTTTTGTTCTTACCAATTTTTAAAATAACATTGTTTGGTAAGCCACAAAAAACCCATTTTTTATTGTTTATTATCGAACAGAACAAAATATTTTAGACCTTAGTCTACTATTCATATTTTACAATTTTCTAGTGATAAAATTATTTTTATTGTGTTTTATTTTTGCCGATAAAAATTATTCCTTAATCACCAATTACTGTCGAATGATAAAGAAGCCGGAGACCATATTTTGAAAAATACTGCGTTGATTAAATTAAATTATATAAAGGTAACAGTTTGTTACAGACCTAAATATTTTACGGAATAAATTGAAAATAGATGGAAATGTCACGTGCAACGTTCTTAATTGATATCGGATATTTCTGATCTATTGCATTTTTTTAAACGTTAACATCGCGTCTCTGAACGGGTCTACTCGCAACGCAGGCTTGACAGAGATGGATAGAGACACATGGCATGAGACAATCGAAGGCCTATATAGATGGACCTCGTGCTGTAACTAAACAGGCGCGAAATCCCACTAGTGACCGGATTTCTCAGCGGACACTGTCATCTAAGACGCCATCTCCATACCATGGGTATCACGGACAATCCGGAGTACTGTTGGTTCATGCAGGAGGACGAAATCGCAGACCACGTTATTTGTGAGTCTGATTTCATTCGAGCGCGGTTAAAGATCTGGGCAAACCTCACAGTTTGCTTAATGATATCAAAGGGTTCAAGCCGAAACGCCTGATCTGAAGGCCTATGTGTTTAACGATTTCTTGGCCGCCAACAACTATGCATTCTTCTATAAAAGTAGAATTTATAGGATACATCATATCATATCTCTTGAGAGAAAGAACATAATATAACTTAGTTAATGACAAATTTAAGGTCAACGAAAAATTACCCAAACCAAGCGCACAACTCATCTTTTTTCAATATTTCATTATCGAGATGACATTTTTTAATTGATAGAAAACTTACCTGCAAATATCAGTGGCAAAAATACTGAGAACGTCGTCTTTCGTAATCTGTGGAGGATATAGAGTAGAATCTCCTCCATGAACCAATTGACAAGAATCGTTATTTGATGACTGTTTACTTCCCCAAAATGGAAGATGCGTAGAATGATTCCATTTCATGATATTTCCTAACTGAGAAACGTCGTGGATACCTCTGTTTACAGTATAAATCCCATCAGGAGCGTCAGCTTTCTGGAATAAGGCAGCTTTTACTATAATACTTGCCGGGAAAATAACGTCAATTTCATTAATTATTCAATGAATATTAATGATTGAAATATACTAATTGAGGTAACTATAGTATCTGGAATCGCTGTACTGTAATAATTTTATATATCTTCTTGAGGCATTGCGGTAGAATTGCTATCACAGAGCTCGTTATTTTAACGCTATTTTGAAATGAGGGACATGGTAAACTTAGTGCAACTCATTGACAAATCTGTGAGATGTACGAAGAAACTGCGGTGGACAATTTAATCGTAGTTTCCATTCACAACATTACAATGCATTGCGAATTTGTCAAGAAAACTGCAACTTGAACTCTTTTGACCATCTTCTGTGCAGTTTCTAGCCAATACCATTCGTTTCGGCATCTTGAAAATTAGAGGTTTAACAACGGTTACGAACATGTCACCATATGGTTCAATGCACAGGCCAAAATATGCCACCAATTGGGTAAATAAAACTATGTTGGATCGTTGAATATCGCCTACGTAGATCTTTCATTTCAGCATGAAGGTTGCTTCATCCGACCACAAAATGGAAATGCTGGAACTGGGGATCATCCTAACAGCCGCACTTCAGATTGCTGCACAACTAACGTCAGCGCTATTGTTTCCATATTTTCGTTAGTTGTTTACAGATACCGGTCATTCAGAACGTAGTGCGTCGAATTCGAATTCGAATTCGAATTCCGAAATTTTTGTTAAAATCCGATAAACATAGTTTCGAAATCAGCAGATACGATGTAACAAAAAAAATCTTTCATACATACAGTGTGTCTGAACCAAAGTTGAATGAAATGGCTCAACACTTTGGAACTTGCTTCAGGTATCGAAAGTAGATTACTTATAGGTCATAAAAAATATATTTCCAAAATAATCTGTATAGCCCTTTTAAAAAAAAACTGATTTAAAGAAAAAAAATTTTTTTTTCGTTTTATTGATCAGAAATAAATAATAAACTAATGAAATATGAAATATCTATCAAAAAATGCTTATTATTATTATTACGTATGAAAACTATAAGTACAGCTATTACTATTCTCTTATTACATGGTTAATAAAAAATTAGAAAAAGTAAATAGTCTTGTTCAAACATGAAATGCTTTATAACTACATAGGCTTAACAGTTTTGTAGAATACTGAGGGTTTTGCACATCAACTTTAGTTTTGAGCCACCAAGCGTTGAAATCGAAATGCACCGATTCCATTAGTTGTTCACTAAAAAATCCAAGCCCAGTTTGAGTTTTGCGGCAGAACTGTTCAACGTGAAAAAAAAACGGCATGAACCTTGGGAGTGATGTTAATACCTGAAGATATATAGCTGTTTTTGAAACTTCGTATGCACATCACGTAATTTTCATCTAGACTGTTTCCAAAACATGCAGAAACTACATTATGGAAAGTAGCGAACACTTGTACGTATTTTAAGTTTTCTGCACGCATTTCCATTGAACCCCGAACCTTGGTGTGTAACTTCACGCTGAACGTGGCAAAATTCAGCCCAAGATTCGGCTTCACTTTGACATTCTTTCAACATGTGCGTAAAAACAGTATTTACCACACCAAGCATGAGATGCAGTTTTGGCGGTGGATTTATTTCCAGGAATGTTTTATCTACAGATGCTGTGATTAGAGGGGGGTGGATGCAATTAAAATAATTTTTTGCCAGGCTCTTCAATCCTTTTAGCTTCAGCTAACCACTTTTCATAATTATTTAAAACATTTTCCCCAGTTCTTAAATCACCACAGGTGTGAAGCTCATTACTTTTTGCGTAACAGTACGTACATGGATATGTGCTACTGTGTGCCATAATACCTACCAAAATGTTTGCCAATTTTAGATCAGTCGCTATGGTGCCATTGAAAGGACTAATATTCAATTCTGAAAAAAGTTGCTGCACATTTTCATAATTTTCTTGAGCTTGTGAAACGGCTGCTAAGATAAATAATCGCTTAACACTGGAATCCTTGAATTTATTTGCTGCAATTCCTGTTTAAAAATAGACTACATCATCATATAAAGCACTTTAAATGGAGTTGAGTTTCGTACCGTATAAAAGTAAATAATACCTTCAATGTATTTTGCTCGCTTCTTATTTGCACTTTCAAATTCCATATTTGATTTTGACTGTACTGAAAGGCATATTTTTAAAAATCCACCTCCTCCATCAATACCTAACTTCAAGTGGTCTTCTGATAAATTGCGCTCTTGTCTCACATACTCAACAAACCCTGGCACATCATTGCAATAAACTACAACTAAAGGAGTATTCGAAACTTCACCACCTTTCACTTTAACAAGAGGAAATTCTTTGTAAGAAAAATATTCATCTATTGAATGAGCTTTGGTAGTGAGCTTCTTTTTCAATCCTGGTTCAACAGCTTTTCTATTCTTTGTACCGGCTCGAATGGAAGCAACCAATTTCAATGTGACTATTTACTTTTTCTAACTTTTTATTAACCATGTAATAAGAGAATAGTAATAGCTGTACTTATAGTTTTCATACGTAATAATAATAATAAGCATTTTTTGATAGATATTTCATATTTCATTAGTTTTTTATTTATTTCTGGTCAATAAAACGAAAAAAAATTTTTTTTTCTTTAAATCATTTTTTTTTGAAAAGGGATATACAGATTATTTTGGAAATAGATTTTTTATGACCTATAAGTAATCTACTTTCGATATCTGAAGCAAGTTCCAAAGTGTTGAGCCATTTCATTTAACTTTGGTTCAGACACACCGTGGTGAGCTTGTATCGGTTATCCTTTTTGAAAACGCGTCTACTCGACGTTATCATGACACAAGAACAACTATTTGAAGCACTAATATGCTTCGTTTTAATTTTTGTCGACAGCATTGTCCGACTTATGAGCGTTGCCAGACTTACCGATTTTTTGAGAGCGTTGCCTGACTGAGAACCTCTAGAGATTTCTATTTAATAAGAAACACAAATTATTATTAGGATTCTTTTAGTTATTTTGCTAAAATGAAGTATTTCAAGTATCAATGCTATTGTTATAAATACTATCTCATTTGTTTTGCTTTGACAAATTATTCAATATTCATTTATCAAAATAGGGTTAAGGTTAGATAAAGAATTAAAAACAAAAGTGCGGAAGTACATCGTCGTGTCGCTATATTTGGACTCTGAGTAAAGAACACTTAGATAAAAACTATTTGTTAAAGAATCGTGACTACTATACGGGAAAGAGGAATCAGGGGATGTTTGTGCACTACTTTTTATGAAGAAAAAGTATATAATAGGGGTTCTGAGTTTTATAATATTAACAAAATTTTATAGGCCTAAGAAAAAATATTTTACTACACAAAAGTAGGTTCACTTGAATGTAAGTACTTGATGACAAATAGAAATAAAACTCTTCAGACCAGAAATATGCATTAAAAACCAAATGTAAAAGATCAATCATATATTTCTTCGTCCGTTCGGAATAAATGATCACTGATATTATAATATTATCTTCATTATCAATCTCAGGAAGCGATTTGTCTTAATTTCTAGGGTGGGGTTCATTTACTTAAAATCTTGAGATATATATGTTATTAATATATGCAGCAGGTACTTCCTATATGAAAAATTAGCTTCAAAATTTGCGGAAAGCTCCATCTCTATATAGGTTGTGTACGAAATTATTTATCAAATCCAGTTTCCTAGGACTGAAACTTTCCTAAGAAGTTTCGTCATTAGTCACTGACCAAATCGGTTTTTGTGACCATCAAAAAAATGTAAAATACCTATAAATTTATGCATTTCATACTTCATGTGTTTAATGTCGAGCATTTACTTTATATGTTATAATGAAGTATGAAGAAATGGTGTTTGTGATTGTCAACTCATTTTTTAGCTCCTATTTTTTCAGTCGATACCTCTTTGTGGAATAAAAATCCACGTAGCACAATTGAAAGTCCTCAAACCAACGTTTGATTTTTTTGGTTTTAATTTTATAGGTTCCATAAATTAATAATTACACGTTTGTCAAATCATTGCAAATATTGACTTTATAAAATATTTATGTTTTCGACAGAATTAGGCTACACACACATGATTAAACGGAAAAGTTTGTCAACTATTTAAAAAATGACAGGGTAAACAATGACGAATGCTTCAACTGATCGGAAAATTCAACTCCCCATTATACCAGTGGAGTCCAACTTTGTTCTTTGAAAATCCCACTTTTTTATTGCCATTATAAAATGTACCATATGTACATAGGTTTAAGGTTTAAAAGTTTAATTCTTTCAAATAATAATTGGAAGATGTGTCCCGTCACAAAACCTTCACTCACTTTTTGGTAACAAAGAAAGACAAGTAAGGAATTAATAAAAACTCGAAAATATTAAAATATTAAGGGGGTTCCAGCAATTGATGCCGAATCTCGAAAATTGTATGACTGAACTTTTTCATTTGGAATGTACCTCGGGCTACAAAATTTCTTATTAAGAATATCTGATTGATCAGCTGGCTTTTTAAGGAGAATCGACAAGAATGATATGCTAAAATGCCAAAAAAGAATATTTGGCAATAATAAATTGCGATACACGAATTTCACGATTTTTTGACATATTCACACGTTAAAACCTAATTGTCATTTAAGCCTACGAAGATTACTTTGATTTGTCGGAGAATATGTTGGAATATAAAATCCTATGAAAGAAAACTCTGACACGTTTGATTTATTCAGATGCGCCACGGTCACAGAATGTGAACAAGTCTCGAGTAATTTTTTTTTTCGACAAATATAATATTGCTGACTTGATTGTTTCCAACAATTCATATAAATTTGGAAAATCGTGTTCAAAGACTATTGATACGAGTTTTTGGGGCATTTATAGCTTCTCCATTTTTTTATTGATAATTAATTTCGCTTTTTAGTTAAAAATGTGTATAATATGATTTTTGATAGTCTTTTTTCAGTTACTAACTTCACTTATTCAATTCCATTGGGTTTTCTATCTCTCATTTTCATTATCAGCACCCCAAAGGTGCGACTTGTATCTCTGATAAAGCTTATATTAAGCTTGAAAATATTATGCAAAAGAAAATCGTGAAACCTACTTATAAAAATTTGTATCAGTATATTTTTTCCGAGACACGTCATCCTTTTTAACAATTCTTTTAGAGAATTTCTATACTTCTGGAGTGGAAAACGTTTGGCAACGAGAAAACGTTTGCGAGATTCAGATTTTACTACAACAATTGAATAAATAAAGATTTAATTTTACTAATATTATGGCGAATATCTCAACATTCACTTTAATCAATTGTTCATTTTATTTCATTGTTTTTTCTTCCATAAATTATGATATATATATATATATATATATATATATATATATATAATACAAATTGAGAAAAATGGCTACTGAGACACATGAAATGTTAGTGTATGTATGGGCAAACAATCACTAAAAAATGTGTTTAAGTTTAAACGTTTAGCGACGGCAAGGAAACGGCTGACCGGAAGCCTCTAGATATTTCATTGGTATGTGTGATCAACATTCATCCTTTTTACGAACAATTGTCACACAGGATCATATATAAGGCAGCAATCCATGTAATAGCGTCTGTTTCGTAACCTAAAAAGTATCGCTGTCAAAAGTCCATGGTGAAGATAATGTTGATCACCTCTTTCCACGACGAAGGAATCATCCATCTGGAATTCGTTCTTGTAAGCCGGGTATGGCGCATCCAGCTTGTTCGAACTCAGTAGAGTAGGACAGGAAACCTACTACACAATAGCGCGCCTGTCACTCTGACAGAAGCTTTATATTGTCAAAAGTGGCACACATTGGCTAATACATGGAATTTATTTGAATCTTCTGTTTTGCTTCTTTTCTAATACCATTCATCGAACCTGTTAGACACTGGAATTTTGTTTTCCACTTTTGTATGAAAATGTTTTTATTTCATTATCGTACGGTGTACAATCATAATTGAAATTTGGCCTTAGACCATATAGTAACAAAATAGGTTTGATCCATCCCAAGTATTTCTAAGTGAAAGTATACTAAAACAGATTAATATGTACTCACATAACCCAGTAATGAGAAAATGAGTCCGTCCACTGCATCTGTATATACAGTATTGTATATCCTTTGAACATTTCTCATGTATTTAGTTTTGTCGATAACGAGATTTCGTATTATATTACACGCATATCCATTGTCTGGAGAGGCTTGTGCAAAGGGTATACCTTCGAATAAGACTGATTTGATATCTACTTTTATGAAAAGAGTATCATATGGCGGCAAAAATATTTTGTTTATACATCCTGCAACGGCCAATTGCTCTATTGTTGAAGTTATTTCTGTGAGAACCTGAAATAGCGAAACAAAATTTCAAAAATATGATTATCAACCCACACTGGCAATCGTTGAATAAATTATGCATTCGTGAGGTACATCCAATCCAAGTGCTATAACTTTGTTTATCGGATTAACATATCTTAGAAAATGGTGATGATAAAAGCTCAAATCACAGTCATCGTCAACGATAAACAGGTGAATTACGCTCTCTAACAAAAATCACCCTTCCAGACCTCATTTATGAGTGTCAAAAATACTATGACCTGGTATACTGATGCTTTCAAAACTACAATAGGAACTAGAATAGAAGAATAGGCCAACAACCAAACACTCCTATTTGATATAAGCCCCCTTTGCACTTTCAAAGTAGGTACTGGAATATTGGGATTAGAAAACAATATAGCAATCCTGAATGAAAGAAGGTGGACAAGAAAAACAGGTTTCTCTTAACCTGAAAATGATTTCCATTGTCTTCTTTTCACCACAGTAGTAATAAAAGTTTCCCCTCGAATCGTCAAGACAACTGTTTTTAAAAATACAAAACTTTGCATTCTTATTTGCTCTCTCAGTACAAAATATCATGAATCTGCACATACAATACACAAAAACGTTTCATACTACAGATTCTGTAGATTATCAAAATACTTCTGATTTCAATAACTTTCATCAAATCATCGATATTAAAGATTTCGATTACTCCTACACCAAATATTATTAAAGTCCATAAGATAATCAAGATTATAATAGAAATCATTAAAATTTTGCTTCATGTAGAAGAAGTAGAACAAGCGTTTGATAAAGTTGATACATATGTACTGGAAAAATATTTAGAATCAAGCCAGAAGATGTCTTTTCGATATTGAAGAAATAAAGGCCGGAATTCTACAATGAAGTGGATACATGTCACATTCCAGATTTAAAAAACAACACTAAACAAACTTCGCCGAAGGCACTACTATTTTTGAAGTAATAAAGAGTAATGGAGAGGCAACCAACAAGCTTTAAACAGCTATCCACCGTATCTACGGCTGGATGAAGAGATGTAATATTGAACCAAATAAGATCAAATTAACTCTACAAACGATGAATCATAGTCAGAATAAATAATAACATGATTCCACACTCAAAAACAAGAAAATACTGGAAAGTAAACACTACTCAGTCTCTACACAATAAGCTTATACTTTATAAGCAGATACTCAACCCCACATGGACTTATGGTATCGAACTATATATAGGGTCCTTGACGACGAGCTGAATCGATATGTATATTGGAAAGTACTTCGACTAGTGCGTCTAGGTTTTCCAAAATGCTCGTTTCAGCTAAAATAATTTCAGTTTTCTGAAACTTCCGGTTGTACCGGAAGTGGACCCAAACTTTTTATTATTTATTATTAATTTTTAGAATCTACGTGAAATTTCAATATAACTTTATATGAGGCATAGTATACCTAAAGTCCACCATTTTTTAATTATTTCACATTTTCGAAATTTCAAAACATATGCAGCCCTCCGCTAAATAAATTATATTTCTAAGTTTAAGTGGTTCAGGTCTAATATTTTTGGAATTTGGATAAATAACACTTACAACTTTCAAAATCTGTGAAAATCTTGACAAAAATTCATATAGGGTGCCACCAGAAAATGGTGCCGAATTTCGCTATCTAAAAACTTCGAAAACTGAATTTTTTGAAATACCAACCCGCATTTTTCTCCATTGGATTCTACTCTCTAAATTAAGGGGGCTTCGTTAGTAAATTTATATATCTCAAATTAACGGTTTTTGTAGAAACTTGAAAAAACTGATGGTTTTTAGTTGTCGGTTGTCTGGAGTGACCAATAAAAGCTAGCATATCAACAAACAAACCCATGCAAGTAAATTTTCAGAACACTAGTCACAGTACTTTTTCATATACATATCGATTCAGTTCGTCGGGAAGGACCCTGTACAATCCATATTACAGAACACTCTTAGTTTTAGGTTTCAAATTCATTAGGTTAAATCAGAATTAAATTGCTCATTGGTTTCTGTTGATCTGAATGTAATATGGAAAATGCCTCATGGATAGTTGATAAAAGAAAAAGTTATCATTTATTTAATGAAAAAATATTTTTTGAAATCAGTGACATCAGAAGAACAAAGAAGGAATAATTAATCGAATTCAATTTTTCGGAATGTGCATTTCATCAATATCGAAATTTTGTAAATAATTTTATTTAGTATGCAAAATGTGGTTCCGCGAACCCGAAGGAATTTTGATCTGGTAACCGAGGTGAGATAATATTACCAATGTCAGCTCCTTGAAGTCTATTTAGGACACTAAAGTAAATCGATAATACGGATTCTGCCTCCCAATGATTCACTTTGAAAGAAATTTTTGTTCAATATGAAAATGTCTTAAATGCGGTGATATAGTTTGCGTATAGTAACTGGTTTACCGCCCTCTTCTAGTAAACAGTTTAATGACTAGCATCAAAAGGGTGTCGCAGGGGTAGTTACCCGAAGCGCCTGTTTTGATGCTTAGTGGTACGCCTTTGTTAATCTGTTGATTTTATTCGAGCTCCTTCACGTTTTTCTACCTAAAGATACACACACATGACCAATGAATACAGTTACGATTTGGATGCCTTCGAATTTGGCCACGCTACAAAACTAGACGAACTCGCAATTATTAATAATATCTGTACTATTAGGTTTTTGGAAACAGATTTAAAAGAAAAATATGTCTAAAGTAATATATTATTATACTTACTAATAGTGCTGGGTTGACTATGATTACTTCATCAGACTCTTTAAAATCACCAGATTGGTCTGGATCGAATGTTATTGTTGTTATTTTCTGGTAAGTTACACTGTCTTCATCGTTATTTGTAGATGAGATATCTTTATGAATATTTTCCCTGAAATAACAATGAAAAATGAAATCTTCGAGTTTGTATAGATAAAGTCGAAGTCCGATGTCTTCAATGAGAGTTCAACAATTATTATAGAAATATTTTAAGTATTGTAATATCTTATGAAATAATAAGAAAAGCACTACTGTTGAAATGTAAATTCTTGAAGAGCTTTTTGAAGATGATCTCTTAAAAATCAATATATTTAGCAAAATATTTGTTTTACTAAATAACTATACGTTTTTTGGGTATGTTACTAGCAATATTGTCGATAGAGGAACGACGAAAATCCGCAAATTTTCATGGAAAGTCATACACATTATCCAAAGACAAGTATTTACTTGTAATCTTGAGAATAGTCTTATTGAACATTTATTCATTTGAGAAAACATTATTGCTCTACAATAATTTTGCAAGAAGAAATTATTCAACTGAAACAACATGGGCTTCAGGCATTTTTCGAAATGTCAGGAAAGACTTTGGGAGCAGACTCCATCACCGTTTGGAAAATAATGAACCATTATTTGAAAATTCCATTAAATAAGTTAATTCTTATTTATTTTTTATGTCGGTCTAATATCTTCAGTGATACACGCACGAGTAAGTCTTTGTATATTAACAAGGGTTTTTCTCGCGGTACTTTGACTTACTTTGTTATGCCAAATCGTGATGTGTTCTGCTATCAGTCAAGTAGTTATATGTACCTTTATTGTGTTACTATTATCAATTTTCACATGTTTATTCCAAGGAAACATACTTGACCATGACTTATCTCAATTATTCAATTTCAGATCCTTACTCCAAGTTAACTCCATCGGAAAAATAGGCTTCAAACCCAGAAGGGTTATTTTTCGGGTAAATGGATGGCCAAGATAGGGTTTAGCTCTCGTTGTTGCCCATTACTGGTCAATAAGGTTTAGTTTCTTCTTCTAATTAAAGCTTCAAGGTCATATGGAGCAGTTCATCGACTTCTAAGAGTTCAAAGAAGCTTCAACATAGGTAACGTACATCGTACGACTCCTAGTGAAATTAGACCATATCTCATTGACAAGATCTAAAAAGGTGGAGCTGAGTACTAAGATACTCGACCAGTTTAACTGTTGCCGGAGAGAAGAGGCGATGCTCTTAACAGTTGAATAATATTACTAATAAGAAGTTGTATATTACAGAGATAAATAGATTACAAAAAAATATAAGCACTATGTACCTGTACACATATGGTCCAACTTCTATTAACTTAGGTTTTTCACCATTCAGTACTTCATCCGAATTTGTTACGTTAAAAATATATACTTTCAAAGATATTGGTATCGGTAAGTCGATAAATCTGTCCCATTGGTCTGTGTTTTCCTTCAATTCCACTGACTAAAAATAGAGCCGACTTGAGTCAATATTGGAATTATTTGAGAATTAATAATGAAAATAATGATAACAGAATAATTATGATAATGATGATGATGCTGATGATAATATTGAAAATAATAATCAAAATAATAATATTAATAAAGCAGGCAAAGCTAGAATCCAAGATATATACAATAAAAGGTAAAATCACTTATGATTTCCCAATCAAATGCAAGAACTTAGTCCAGGCAATCAACTCCTATTCCAAACCTGTTTTAACTTTTAACTCTTTTTGAATCCTGAAATCGACGAAATCATAGCAAGTTACTTCCACTATTTACGTTGGATCACAGATTCGTCTTCAATGAGTCTTTGGGTGAAATCGCTTGTAGTTACCACACATCAGCGATGTTATTTTATCACGCTACCGAAAGATTATTTTCAAGAATAAAAACCCCCGTTAGTATTAAAAAAGAAGCACAAGGGTTGGCCTTCGCCGTTCTAAAGAAGGTATAAAAAAAGATTTCAACGGCATTCAAACAAGGTAAACACGTGTCAAGACCGTTCCACCTTCCAAGATGAGCAACTAGGTGGATTAACCAGTTATCAGGTTTTCCAAAACAGCGGTGTCCACATATTGATTTGCAGCCATTGTTAGTTCCATATGTGACTTCGCGGCCTACCTTGTATACAGAAGGTTTAACTTTAACCTACTTACTTTTCAGCAGTAGTAGTGTAATAATAGAATTACGATCTTGATAGATAGGACAAATGGAATCGTGGATCTAATAAGCACTGTATTTTGAATAAGTTAGTTTTATGTTTGAGAAGTATAAATAAATTGTAATTTCTAGAAAATAGTATTACATAATGTTTTAAAAATAGTTTTTTTGAAAAAACTGTCCACTCTGTTTTCGCTGGTTTTTTAGGATTCCCCTCTGATTCCTTAATTTCTCCATTTTCCTCCTTAAAAATTTTGTACTAAGCGGTAACCATACGTGAAACTTTCTTTTATTTTCCAATATGAAATCAAAGCTATATTTATGTTTTACATAATAAATTATCAACGTTTACAAATTACACTCTTATCTGATAAAAGCATGATAACTTATCTTTTTTTTTCATACAAAGAATAATTAGTAAACAAAGGTTTAAAATTTAATCTTTTGAAGCTTATCAATTAAAACCAGCAAACATGGATAAGCAAAAAATATGTGAGTACCTGTGGTTCGCTTTTCCATTGGACATATTCTTAAGAAGTACTTTAAGGGTTACTATTGTAATGTTTTTCTTATTTTTATTAGTAGGGTCAATTAATAAACAATGTCTCCTATGTTTATAATTTATTTACCTACCTTACACTACACTTAACAAATTTGTATAATTCACATATCACTATCACTAGCTTGCATAATTTATTTAAATTCTTCGATTATTTTATATTTCGATCTATTAAGACTATTTATTATAAACTGCGCTACAGAAACTATTTATATACCACAAATAAAATTCTCCAAACTTCTAGAACATAAAGAAACAAACCAAATAAATAAATAGCCATTCCTAGAAATTATCCAAAAGAAACAATGCAAATAAACCGCTTGCCATAAAAACGGATATAAAATTCCGCGGTTTATAAAAAGTTTCACTTTTTTCAGTGAGTGAGAAAGAGGTTCGTTGTGTTTTTTATGCTTGGGATGAAGTTATTATTCATGTGAGGTGAGGGATCTTACAGGTTTGTTACTGATATAGGCAAATTTTCCCTGCATCTGTCCGGCTGTTAGAGACTTAGAGATTTTATATATCTATTATCGTCACATTCTTAAGTCTTTGTTTCTTGGCAATCTCTAATTTGCCGTGAATAGACAAAATCGTCTCTAAAATGCCAGGAAAAGGAGAAAACCACGAATAACATGGGATAACATCATAAGAAAAATCTTAAAAAATAAGGAAAGGTTGTGGGTCGAAGCGAAAACTTTAGCATAAGATAGAGAGGACTGGTAACTTTTTATGAGAAATTAGCTAATAGTACAATGAACACCCCTCCACTTTATAGGGTGAAAAGAGAACAGATTATAAATAAAATTCACTAAAATTTGATTCATTCAATAGTAGTTATAGATTGTTGAATGTACTGTAATAATTATTTGGAGTGAGCTCGATTTACTTAGCAGTAAAACTTTTGAGTTGCTTAAACTATCGATTCATGATACCCCTACAAAAAAAATCCAAAGTTGGTAGGTCATCCAAATACTATCTTACAGCCAGCAAATAGTGTGGATATTCTAAAATACGGATCAATTGCGTTTTGCAACATCTACAGATAAACCTTATAAATTAAGTTAATATTTGGAAATGCAGATCCAATGATGAGGTTTTGCAGATTACCTTCCCAAATATTCATTTTCTCGAGAAACCTGTGACAATTTGCGACAGTGCAATACCGCACATTTACGTTTAAATGACTTTCCTTACTAAAAAAAGTTGTGTTGGAATAGTCTGCCTAGATTACAGATCAATTATATTGGGAGGAGGAATCAGCATAGGTGGAAGGAATGATCTCGTTTCTCTACAAATGTTTCTAGGAGCAGTTGATTGTTTCCAGTTCCATATGCATTGCATATATCAGGATTAGGACATATATCATATGTCAGGCCAAAGTCCGGAGTAGTAGCCAATGAACATGCTATAAAGCTATCGATAAGATTGAAATTAAGTCTTAGTATAGGAAGGAAATGTAGAGTTATTATTAATTTTAGAACATTTTAAATGGCATAATCGGGCTTTTTTACTTAATTATTTGATACCAACTGTTACTACTTTTTCATTTTTTATGAGTGGCTATGTCTAAACTAAACTAAATAAAGATATAAATAAAATAAAATTTGGATATACAGAATAAAACCACAATGAGTAACAAAATTATAGGTGATAGTAATAGATAATAGTTGGTATATAAGTCGTATATAAGTCCATAGCAAAAATTAAACCAGTTTGCAGCATGTCCAGAATTAAGGCACTTTCCAGTAAAAATAACCTCAAATTATTGCGGAATGCGAAAAAATATGATATCGATTTGATTTAAATTGGCAAGTGATTGTGCAATTTTTTGTATTGTAAAATATTGAGCTTTCAACCAATTCTGAACGTGGAGTAGGTAGGTAAAGGTCGTGCTCCGCGCTCCTAAGTGGATAGCCGTGCAACGATCTTTCTGAAATTGGAGAAGCGTACTTACAAATTTTGTAGACGGATTCAAAGATGAATATAGAAAGAAAGAGTCAGAATTTTTAATATTTTGAAGAAGTCCCTGCAGTGAACCTTGCTGTTTGGTCCGAGTAAATATCTAACAGCTCTTTTTTGTAGTTTGAAGATTTGCTCAAATTAAAACGCACCACACGTACCCCAGAAGGGAAGGGCATATCTCAGATGCGACTCAATAAGGGTATAATAGACTGTTAAGAACGTGGTTAAGTTCAGTTCTTTGGAAACTCATCTCAGCGCGTAACAGGAGGAACTAAATTTTTAAGATATGTAGTTCCCATTTCAAGATATTGTCCACAACAAGCACTAAGAATTTTACAGATTCAACGTCAATTGTGGTATTGTTTTATAAAAAAGGCTGCTATGTATTTTTATATGATAAAACTTTGGTTATAGAAACGTTGAGACAGAGAACATAAGAATCGCACCATGATTTAAGGGTGATTAGGTCACTAGATATGGTGCCGTGGGATCAGGGTTGGTCCAAGAAAAATTAGCGTCGTTTGCAAATAGACATATTTTACATCTGATGACAAAGTTGTATCAACCCTTACAAGCTGACTTCTGTTGGTAAGGTATGACTTAACTATGCAAGAGGTGTTCCCCTGAAACCGTAGTATTGCAATTTATTGCTACAAATATTATGATTAACATAATCGGAAGCCTTAAAAAAATCACAAAAAGTTGTTGCAGTGGAATGATGGTTGTTTAGTCTAGAGAGAGAATATAACATCATTTGTGCATTTGTAACTTAAAAACCCAAATTGATGGGTAGTAAGTATTTTATATTTAAACAAAAATGATAAAAGCCACTTTTTGACTGATATTTGATTGATACTTCATAGATATCCTATAAATATTTAACGAGAAACTATTCAAAAATTGTTAATATGTGTATGTGTGTTGAAAAATTGAAAAATAGTTAATGTGTCCATTTCAATTTTTGTACTATGTTAAAGTAATATTAGTATGTGGTTATCTTCTTATCCCTTCTACAAATTTGTTATCGATCTTGGCGAAATGGATTATCCCGTTATTAACGATAAAAGTAAAATTAATACGTGTTCAAGACACAGCCTTGTATATCTAAAACCAAATAAAAATTACCATTTGTCTGCTCAATTGAGGTTTTCCGCTCTTCCTATTTCTATTTTCTTGTGATTAATTCCTGAGAAACAAATGTCTCTAGACCGACTATTTGGTCGTAAAATTTTTCACTTTCTCAATTCTTCTTTATACCTCAGCGAACAAGCAGAGTAGGAGAGGAATATTATTTTCTCTGCCTACTTTGTTTAGTGCCTCCAGGCGTTCCATGACAAATTTCGATTTTATATATCTCATTTTTCATAGTTTATATCTAAATTTCTATTGGTTGAAATGCTTAGAAGTTACTAAAATGAGCTTTTGCTTCTGATTATTTGATTCTAATCCAAGATCTTACATATTACTTCAACATTTTTAGAATTAAATCTAAACACAGAGTAGAATTATTATTTGATAATCCTGATTCCTTCGAGAATATTATATTACGTAATATCGGAATAGAAGTCAGATCGAAAATATACAACGCCACGGTAAGACCCATAATGACCTACACCGCAGGGACACGGTCAGAAACGGCTAAAACCAAAAGAATTATGGAAACAGTAGATATGAAAGTGCTACGCAGGATAGCTGGAAAAACCCTACTGGACAGGGAAAGAAGATTGTGTAAAATAGATAACGTCAACGAATCTGTTCTATGAAGAAGGAAAGAAATTAGTAAATTTAGTTATATGAATGACTTACTAGTTTCTGACATAATACCGTCAATTTAAATTTTCATACGCATATTGATTATTATTTCATCAATATAGAATTCTAGTTTATAATAGTTCCAAAAATAATTAGGATCAATTCTGGGAGTAGCAACAATACCGACGAAAATCGCTTAAATCAGCTGGACATACAATGAAATCAAGAAGTATAACTATTTTTAATGATACGATAATATAATGATATGATTTACGTTTTGATATGATAATGTTTTGTTGTATCTGCAAATTTATAATAAAAAGTATTATAAATATTGTATGTTGCTTCAATTGAAAGTAGTCACAATGAATATTTTCATATCCGAAGTAAAAAAAAATGACATCGAATTTTTGATTAATCAAAAGTTACCTGATGTAAATTGACTTCGATAATTTTAGAAATTCCATAGAAACTTAACACTAACACACCTATAAACAACACTATTAGTGCAGCTAAGATTATTGATATTACTTTTGTAGAACAGCACTTTGAATGCAGTATTTGCTTCATTTTCTTTCAATTATTTCTCAATCACCTCAATACATCCCACGAACCGTGGAAAGAAGTCAGATACTGGAACCAAATAAATTATCAGAAAATCACTTGAAACTTCAACTTATTCGTTAAAATTTGTTACAATTTGATAATATTCCTATCAATTGTTATCAATTATGACATAAAAAAAATTCATTTATGTATTTTTTCATTATGTTCCTTTTAAATCAAAGATGAAAGAAATAATCAATAAGTTTTTAAACAGAAATTTAATCTTAAGTTGTTCAGTACTGTGGACCGTAGCAAATACATTATTGCACAAATAAAAAAAACGTTTTTTGACGTGTTCGATTTCATACAAATTAATCCTTGAAACTACCATAAAAAATGTTTTAATATGCTATTGTAGAAATCATAATTATGAGCTTACCAATCATTCACAGTTTTATATAAACTATATAAACCTCCTTCATATCATTCCCACATGATAAGAATAATTTATATTTTTGGAATCTTTGGATCAACAAGAAATATTATAAACACGTGAAATAGTGATACAAATTATATACCAAGGCTACTCATTTATAACCACTTGGCAATTTGGAATTGATACTTTGATTGTCATTGAAAATGACGAAACTCATTGGAAAAGACAATATGATGAGGAATCGTGGTGTGCATGAAAATAATAAGATTTAAGCCTGTTGGAATTAGAAAAGAGAACCGGCATGTATACTTGGTGAACACCAACCAAGTGTTCGGTATTTGTGTGGCAACCAGGGAAATAGAATAACTTCTAAGTATCCCTCTCTTTCTTTTTACAGCCGCCATTGGGAAGAGATATTGGGGTCACTTTGTTGCTGGGACTTTCACCAGAATCTTACAAAGAATGTCTTTCGGATTCCCTGATGATTTTTCATAATCGACGTTCCGAGCGTTATCGGATTTTCGTCTAATTGGACAGCTTCAATGGTCTCGTTTGTTAGTTTTCCATCTCAATATTAGCAGCGAGTCTAAGTCAACCTGGTGTATCCACAAAGCATCTAAAGAGTTCTCAATTAGTTTGCCTTCAGTTTCTGAAAATCGGTATGGCGTTACGTGATCCGTGCTCTTGTTCAACTCGAAAAGAATGTGTAGGGAGTCGCCTCCACGAACGGAAAACGTTCACTTTATGTATACAGCGATTTTATTTTATTTTAATAGGATTATTAAATTTTTAAGCTTCAAAAATCAACATTCAAATTGGCTCGTGACATAAATGTGACATAGAGTCTCTTAAACTTTCCAGAACTTTTAAACAACATAATATCGAAACAGCGTTCAGTCAAATCGGTAATATTCAAGGAATATTCAAAATAATCAGAGGACGTAAAAAGCAAAAATAGGTGCAAGAATCAATCAAATATACGTCCTCTTAGGTAATGTTGATACATATTTTCGTTTTTAGTATTGGCTTATATGAATAATTTTATTATTTATTTATTTACTATGAAAATATGTTATTTTTATTTTCAAAATATTATTTATTTAGGTGTTTCAAATTTCTGATACCATGTATTTTAGGATCAACATTTTCTAATCTCAACTTTAGACATGATAAAATGTGTTTTTAAACGTCTATAATAAATTTCTCTTGTATTGGGACTTACGTTACATTCGCCATTTCATTAAATAAATATATGAGTAACATAAAACAGAAACTAACAATGAAGTCACCACTATTTTCAATTTTGTCATTAATATTGAAAGTAATGTTTCTGAGATGTTTCAATTGAACAATCTCTTTATTTGAAACCAGTTAATGTTCAAATACCTTCATAAAAATGATTTATTCATTTAGCGCTATTAATGTTGCTGGGAATTAGCTTGACTTAACTAGCCGGTGCAAAGTTTACTATCTTATTTACTGTTTTTATTGTGAGGTTGATTAGTTTTAGGTTAATAACAAAATTTTCGATTTAATTCTTTTGTTAATATTAAATAAAAACATTTGTTATGTTGGATTATTTAATAAAATTGAACTTTTAATCTGCCAATTTCGGTACAAGGCTACTAGACATATCGATCAATAACATCAGCAGGAGTCAATACAAAATATTGAGTATATTCAGTATACTGCAAAATAATCTATTAACATATTTATTACACTAATTACATTAATTACCAATGGAACTATTAATAGACCGTATAATTCTTACTTCATTTATTCTACAGTTATTGAAGAAAATGATTTATGAGGTCTTCTCAAATTGTTTTCCTTCTTTTATTTAGCAGTAACCACGTATATTATTGAAAGCTAATACGTAGTTACGCAATTGTTAATTTTCTATTCGACAAGGTGTAGTATTCTTTTTCTTCATCCAAATTTTAGGGTTTTGTCTAGTACATAACGTTTTTCAAATATGGTCAGACAAAAAATACTCCAAAGGCGATAAATCTGGTTATATGGCTGACCACTTTATTGTACCCGTTTCTGCATTCTATCTGTTCTGGAAATCTTTCTTCAAAAAATTTCTGTGATGGTGTAGCAGAAACCAAATGTCTTCAAAATTATTATTAACCACTTTTCTTATTGCACGAATTATTTGATTTTCTAACTATTCTAAATACTTTAATTTCATTAAAGGTATATATATAATATAATTGACGTAACGTGAATGACTGTAAGTATAATACATTATCAGTTTGTAAACCCATACAAGAAGAAACAATGCTGCCAAATATGGGCCAAGCTTGGTGCAAGGTTGTGCAACTTTGGCCCACGTTTGTAAGCCCAGCCATGGTAAAAGTCTGGAATGATAACAGGTTCCCAAGCTTGGTTGCTACCATTGGCCATGCATCACTGCCAAGACTCACTAACGCTTGGTTGCCTTAACTAGTTCATGTGTGCTAATCAAGACTGAGCCAAGCTTGTTTCCAGGTCTGAGCCGTGTTGGGTTGTTACAGCTGAACTGATGTTCATATACTCATATTTAAAACTCATATTTAAAAAGATAATACAGTTACTACAATGGTTCACTTATTAAACTTATTAATCAAAATATAAGACATATTATTTAACATAAATTCTAGGCGTTAATTTCTGTTTTGTTTTTACTCCATCCATTGTCTCTTTTCTTTTGAATTATATTTTATGTTGTGGTGATATTGATTGAAATACGTACTAGTACTAGTAATCTATTCTTACTTCTAATATTATGAAAAGTATTAGAGTTCCGCCCAAAACCAAACAGTCTGAAGGCCTGGGCAGCGCACCAAGCATTTTTTAAGCAAAAATCTATACAATTGAAAAATGTGTTCAATTCAATCTAGAGAGGAACTATCGCAAACAGGAGATCATCATCCTGTCCGATAGTTAAGCAGTTATTAGAACTCTAGGTTCCAATATCATAAAAGTCAAACTTGTTTGGGATTGCCTAGATTGGATTCCTTTGGTATCAGCTACAGAACGATGGAAAAAACACTGAAAAAGAAGGTAGTTAGGAGCAAAACCAATTATTGGGACAACCTACAGGGGTTGAGACAGGCAAAGACTTTTCTGGGAAACTATAACTAGAATAGATCTGCTGAATGTATCAACCTAAGTATGGGTAAGAAATTTTAGTGTCGCCAAGGACACGCTTAGAAGCGGTCAAATAAATAAACCGACTTATTATTTTAAAGAAGCCATCCCATTATTTGCATTAAATAAAATGTTTCGATTGGATCGACTATTCTCAGTAACAGTTTGCCGTATTGTATGTTGTAATTGGGTGAGGTGTTTTTTGCAGCCATTTGAGGTAAACCCACTTCAAGTGCGGTAGTGATTTTAAGTTATAGAGAAATTCCATAATGATGTATGGAAAATTTATGTTGAACACAATGAACTTGAACTTTATTTGGATGAAAAAAATGTTATATTTCTGTAATAATCCTTTTACCTAAAAATTAATACAACAATGAATTTACATTTTTCCGATATTTCTACATTTTCATTTTTAAAAACGATTTGAAACTTGGTATACGTACCTCTATATTGAATTTATAACGCCGATCTAAAATTTTCAAATATATTCACGCTGTCACCAAGTACTGTCAACTAATCATAGTTTTTTTCAAATTGGTAGTTTTTGACAAACTTATCGCATGGTTAGAGTTAAAATTGATAAGACTAAAACTAATTTTCTCACCACAAATTGTTAATTAGGAAAATGCTATTTTTACATATTTGTAAACTGCAGTACTTTCAAAAAGGTAAGTTTATATTGTGTATGGATTTTGCAGTCAAGATTTATGGATATATAACAAAACAAGTACACATAAACTGATTTTGTTTATGGTAACATTTACAAATCTTTGTGAATATATATAATACACACCTTTTATTTCACTTGTAATGTGAAATTCATTGATTATTATTTAACACAGTCTAATTACCCCCTTCCACTTAACAATTAACGAAAAAAAAAATATCAAAAGTTTATAACCTCAATGGAAAAACGATTTGCCGATTTGGTGTCGAATCAGGGCCTTTCCGGTCGATAGCACATCTCTCAACACTCCCATGTTGGCTATCATATTGACTACCATTGTTTTATGGGCGAAATGGCGAGTTGTTTTTCCCAAATATAGACGAATATTTTTCAACCACAATATTATATGCTTCTTCTACTCATTATGTTGCCCTGTTTTACAAGTTTTGAAGATCGTACTCTACAGGGTTGCGCATTACATGGCCAAAGTATTCTATTTAACATTTAACATACGATCATGAATCTCGATGTTTGTATCGACCAAATTATTTTATAAAATGTTTCTAACACGTGTATCATAAGGCTTATAGTTCTAAAGTCACCGCATTTTGTTGCTTTATGATTTTTTTCATGAGCTTTATTTTGCCAAGTCATTAGTAGTTTCATACTATTTTTACTTGACAGCTTAAGTGATACTAAGTGCACTCCATCTACTCCTACTGCTTGCAGACCAACAACAGATATGCGCTTCTTAAGTTTGAAGAGTCGTAATTGATTTCATAACGTTCTATTTCTGCGCACTCATGTGCATAACATCTGCCCTGGCTTCTCTGATTGTTTACTTATCAATCTCTGAATTCTCTTGTATTCTTATCATCTTATTACCTTTTACTTTTCATTTCTCATTATAGAAAGTATTTCGTCTGCTATTATCTTTTTTTGTGTATCTCTCAGCTTCTTTATCTTTTACTTCATGAACATATGATTTTTTATGTATTTGGTAACATTCTGCCGTATTTCTTTGTTTTTAATTTTCTCTTTGTCAAGTTTTGTAGTCTTGGCTTGGTTTGTTTTTACTCGTCTCAATTGTACATTCATGTTAGCTAACAGTGAGTCGTAGGTAGGTACGTCTGCACCAGGATAGACTAGACCAGAATAGTTTTTAACTGACAGTATTGCGTTTATGAATGTAAAGTTGATACAAATATCATCTTCAACATCATGGTCCTGAGTTGGTGCATGATTATCCGCAATTCTATGTCATTTACAGTCTGTGTAATATTTGAAGATAGTATAATTGCTACTCATTTTTTATATCGAATATTCACAAGAAAAGAATCTTTTATTACTTTGTATTATCTCAATTTACCCGGAGTTCGGCTATCTTATTTCGATAATTTCTAATGTACTGACATTAAGTATATTCATTTCTCTTATCATATTGTTTATCTTACCACTACAAAAAATACTTTTAATATTCTTTAGCTGACCGAGAGATCTCTTGCACTCCTGCCTTATTCAAGGAGCGCCTGTACTCGAGAGCGTTGTATTCATCAGCCATCAACATGGGTTCCTGAAGAGAAATAAAGTTGATGGTTTCTCCTTGTCTTTCTCATCATTATGCCTTCGATCCCTGTTCGATTTATCCTCTTCTAGGATAAGTTCTTCAACACTTACATGGTAAACCAAGTGTGATAGCTTATACTGCGTTGAGGTGTGAATCAGGATTATTCCTTCATCAAGTTTGAGTCCCTAAGACATTACTCAAATATTTCTGTTATAACGTCTTCATAAAGAAACAATAATAAGCCTTTAAAAAAGCTGTGAAGATCAGCAGATTGCTTAATATGTGACAATAATCGTGGTAAAAATTTATTTACATACCTGTGTATAAAGAAATGAGGAACAAACTTATGAATTATTTTAATATTATGTGATTCCGTCTTACAATCCACAATTGCTGATGTAATCGTTGGTATCTTTATTACAATATGCATCATAGGTGGTCCAAGCCTTGAAGCCGTTTCCTTCCCTTTTTTGGAAGTCTCCGAAAATAGTCTTGACGCAACTTACATCGTCGTCAATATTGTCATCCCTGAAGCTAGAGCAGGGTTTATTGCATCCCTTGTTTGGGGCTTGGTCACACCTACATATCGAATGATGAGTGCAATTAATAAAATTAACATCGAAACGTAGAAATCTCTATTAATAATAAATGGTCGTTAATAATTTAAATATACTTTTCATATGAAAATAAACTGAATATTAGTAAATATGTAGTCAGAAGTTATATTTTATCAAGGAAATGATCCAATGCAAGGGAATGAATGGAACAAAATGTCGATCATTCTGATTATCACGCAAAACTGGCACTAGATCCTAGCAAAGTGAAGCTGGTTAAATAAAATCAGAATCATTTGATTTAAAGTTCTAAAAGAATATTAGTAGGTATTATGTGGCAAGTAAAACATCTGTATTGTATTTCAGAAAAGAGATAATCTATTCTAGTGCAATCCATCTATTTGAGAAACTGAATGGCTATAATTCAGGTCATAAATTATACTTATATGAAATAATTACGATTATTGCTAGCGGAATCTCTAACATATTCTATTTTCGGCTGATTAACATCTACTATTACTATTGAAGTGAATGTTTAGGCTGGTATAATAAATAGCAAAATAAATGTACAATATTTTATGAAGGAATAACTTACTTGTGCTTTTAATTGATTGATTTTCTAATTCTTTTAAGTCGACAGACATTAATAGAAATTATTATCGTTTCAACAAGATAGAACAAACAGTAGTAGTACGGATTTATCTGTATTTTGATCTAATTTTTGACTTCCAGACAACTGAGGTATGTGCAAATTACATCTATTTCAGACGTATATTATTATTACATATGAATAGTGTGTTCAATTAGCTGCAGATTTATGTGGTACGGTATTTATATAATATTCCTAAAACTGTGTGGGCTAAAGTAGTTAGTTATATAGTCACTCTGGGTAATGACGCCATTTAAAGAGGGGGTAATGCCCCGAATTATTATGCCATCTCTCTCCTCACATATCCCATCGACTGCAGCCACTCGATGTATCTGTTGAAGAGTGTCTTCAACAGGAAGTGTGACAAATGCATGCGGGCAAACGTGTTCAAAAAGATAACTCCTTATGATATAGCTGGTATTTTTAGTGCTGCTTATATGAGAAAGGAGTTTCTGGATTTTAAAGTACCTGAATATTCCCAATCAATAAAGACAAGTTTACGGAAGAGGTTTTTTATCAGATTAAGGAGCAAC
This sequence comes from Diorhabda sublineata, assembly GCF_026230105.1. Taxonomy (NCBI): domain Eukaryota; kingdom Metazoa; phylum Arthropoda; class Insecta; order Coleoptera; family Chrysomelidae; genus Diorhabda; species Diorhabda sublineata. The sequence goes on from NC_079476.1 coordinate 20,166,129, forward strand.
ACAAGCATTAGCTGAAGATCAAGACGAAGAAGACAATCTTAGCAACCAAATGTCTGGTTTGGTCTCCAGCTTAAATAGTCTGAAGTTCCAACTGAAGACCTTGGTGTAGTATATAGCGAAGAGCCTGGTGTCCCTGGTTGCTTTGGATGTTATCTGCAAATAAACCAGAAGGTGGAGAGAATCTTCGAAGTATTTTAGACAAAATATCTCCAGTACCTAAAGCAGCATTAGAGAAAGTGAGAGAAAATTCAAAGCGTAAAGGCCATAGCTGTATTTTGACCTCAAATTCCGTCAAAAAAATATTTAAAGATAAAGAACTAAAAAGAAAAAAAAAATGTCAAAAAAGATATAGGTGCCAGAAAAGCAGCAAAGAAACTTTTACAAAAGACGTCTCAAAATACCAAGTCAAAGTCCTCTTGTAAAAACACTAAAGTAAAAGTGACTAAAAATTAAAAAAAGACTGGGGCCTACCTAAAACAAAACAGAAAATCTTATAATAGAAGGATCAAATTTGATTCCTCATGAGATGACGATATGGATTCATCTAACTTTGATGACCTATTATAAGAGATTTACTCACCAGTATATTTGAGAAATCTGGAAAAGTCCATTGTCATGCGATGCTGTATTTTCTGCTGCTGTATTATAATTAGACTCGTGCTCCACAATGCAAATCCATGTAGATATTTGGTCTTTTGGAAACTGGTACTTGTTTAGTAATTCTTTAGCCAATGTGCATTTATCGTAAATACGACAATATACAAAAGATATATTCAAAATAAAAATGAGATAGAATTTGTAAAAAATCATTACGAGTATTCTGATTGGCTGAAAGGAAAAATAAGTTTAATTATTTTAGTCCCAACTTATATACATTTGTACGATTTGAGTAGAATATGAAGGCGAAGTAAAACAATTAAATTCTGCATAATTGAATCAAATATCTGGAATTATTCATTTTTATTCAAATGAAAAGAAATTAATATTCATGGAAATAACTTCAACGTATGACTTAATTAGCAAAATACTTGTCTGAATTGGGAATTCCAAATTAAATGATAACAATTGCAGGTCTTCTAAGCTATGTATTGTTTTATTTTTATTTTATGATTAACGAGTACTTATAGAGAACTTATAGAGCGTATTATAGACCACCAGATACTTGTAATCTTTTTTATTCCGCGGAGTTTTATATCATTCGTAAGTCGACATTAATCACGGCATTAAATTTATTACCGGAAAATATATGATACGGCATATGAATTTTGAACTGGAAAAAGGGATTATTAATAACTATAAATAAATACCACCCTCGTATATTTAAGAAACTAATTCCTAGATTTTTGTTTTGATTATTATGGAGATATTATACGTACAGTAAACTTCACCTGGATAATAACCTCCATTATACGCTGTGTTTTGATTGAATAATTTAACTAAAATCAATTCACACCTGAAACAAGAGAACAATAAAAACAATGGACTGAAAAGGGAGAATCGGCTCCAAAGTAAGTAAAGATGATGGCGTTTAACTTTTGGGATGCGCGTGGATTAATTTCTATGACTATCTTGAAAAGCGAAAAACTATCAACGGCGAGTATTATGCGAACTTATTGCAACGTTTGAGCGAATAAAATCAAGCCAAAACGGCCACATTTGGCTAAGAAAAAAACGTTGTTTTATCAAGACAATGCGCCAGCTTAGACTTCCGTTATCGAAATGGCCAAAATTAATTAATTAAAGTTTGAATTGCTACCTCACGCACTCTATTCGCCAGATTTAGCCCCCTTGGATAATTTTCTGTTCCCAAACTTGAAAAAATTACTCGGTTTACAAAGATTTTCTCACAATGATGTCGTGATGTCTGCAGTTAATGACTATTTTGATGAGCTTGACGATTCTTATTATAAAAAGCGTATAAAACTCATTGAACATCGCTGGGAAAAGGGTATCGAACTAAATGAAGATTACGATGAAAAATAAATATGATTTTTTCCAAAATTTTTGTTGGGTCAGGTACTTATCATCCTCGTAAGGTTGAAAATATACTACCTACTTACAGAAAACTGAGAACATAAAATGTCAAATGCAGTTCTTAAATCAAATAATATTCGCGTCTTAATACCGCATGACGATAATGCATCCTCAGAAAGTGCAAAATGATTGCTTTTTACATAAAAATATTGTAAGAAACATTGAACATTCTTCTTTTTGGCCATGTTTGATTTTGGAATAAAATTATATCTGTTTAAACACTTGTTATTATATATATCTTAAAATATATAGCATCACCCTCTGACTATCTCCAAATATCTTAAAATTTTGTGATTGTGCTTTGTGAACAATGCACCCATGCAATAACAGCGTGCGGTTACAACCCAGCAATTTTTCCAAAAGGTAAACTAAGGCCTCTTAAGTTGTTGGGGAAATATGTCGAGTAACCGGTTAACATGTCAAATAACTGACGATAAAGATGAATTTGAACATACATTTGACACATTGGAAAACTTTATATGACATGTACGGTGGGTCTCCAATTCTCCAAATGTCAACGATGCTCGCTTTTATTTCTTTTTCAAACATAATCAATCGAAAAAACCCAAAGATAATTTTATAACTAAATATCAAAGTTTCGATTTATTGAACTTACCACTGTATAAAGCAAAAAATGCGCTAACGAGTGGGTAAGGTAGTTTTGAATAATACTGGATGTATGTATATGTATGACATATTTATTTTGTGTGAAAATAATGTTCAAATCGGATAATATTGCATGAAATTTGTATCAAATGGTAAACGTTCTTATGGTGATATGCACGTTGCGATCAATAGCTTTTGATGCAGCAACTATTTCAGATTCTGCTAAAAAAATTTGGATGGGTGTAATTATACTTAAAAAAACTTCCAACAAATTGTTTATTAATCATCAAAAGAAGTGTACAAACTCCATTTTTTGCATCTCTAAGAGAAATATTTGTATACTTTGTCACACATGTCCTCAACAATAGGACATTTAAACACGACTTAACCTATTGTTACTATAAACTATATAATAATATCAGACTTCGTAGATCAAATAAAATGGTGGTTTTTATATTTATTAGCTTAAATTGTGCATGTGTTTCCTAATTAACGAACGGTAAAGGTTCATTCTGAAAGGATCAAGGAGCCCGCTTATAGATTATCGCCAAGGCTGCTATTATAAGACATGCCGATCCAGATGTTATCACGATCCATTTGACGATATTGATTATATTCATGGTATGAAAAAGTTCAGATTTCATCATTTCAATGTACTGGTCTCCAATTAATAAAGTCTGAAAACAAATATTCACAATTATGTTTTATGATAATTTCAATATTTAAGAAAAGTTTTTTTTACATAACCATAACCTATAAATATGAATATCTTCTAATAAAACAAGCAATTGAAGTATTTATTGTCGGATTATGCAGACGGATATATTATATTTAAAAACAATAATTACTATTAAACTATTAAATTACATTACATACTTCTTCGACCCAAAACAAAGGCATCAATGCTCTGGAGACATTAGCCAAACTTTCCATACCTTCAATTGGTCTAAGGAACATGTTAAATTGTATCCTTTGAGCTGCATATAATGGATAACCACTGAGCTGTAAATCAAAAAGTATAAAATCAGTTAGGTACCAGTTTATTTGAATTGTTGACATTATTAGCTAAACGCTCATGACCAAATACATTGTGCTCAAAAATCATGCTTTATTAATTAAATATGAGGTTTTCAGAAGCTCCATTTTCCAAGGTATGGGTGAAATAAATTTTGATTGTGTTATGTTTTGTTTATAATGATTTGAACTTGGATGACATTTGCCACAAATAAAATTAAGAACTTTTTAAAAAAACTTGTTCGAATGACTTATGCCGCTTGGAGTTCATTTGGGTGATTTTAATGATCTCTGAATAAAACTTCTTTGATTGTAGTATATTTTATGAAATGGCGTATGAATGAAAGACGAATGTTCACTTAGAGAATTTCAGTAAACTTATTGTTCCTCATTCACGCTCTGTTGCATTTATAGCGTAACAACTTAGAACCATTGCATCATGATCTTGCGCCAAAGATAGAATTGTTATAATGCAGCGTCTAATGGACTAAATCTCATGGACATTTTCCTCTTTCAAATATTAAAGATTAGCATAAAAAGGTGATTAGCCACGAGTAAAAAGATGAAGAACGTATGGCTAAAATTCAGGGTCATACCAAAAAACTTATATCAGATTTACTTTGAAGCCACTGCTTTCTCAATTTCTATTTATCTAATATTTCTTATCCTATGAATTCTAATAAAACAGATCTTCTGTATTTGCACCTGATGGCATAACTGGGAACGTTGACAGTTTACACGTAATGCAAAATAATAATTTTTAGTATCAACCTTAAATTATTCTTATATTTTATTAATTTAAATGGTTATCACAACTTGCTATGTTACTGGGCATGGGCGTAGCCAAGGGGGGTTTAAGGGATTCAAAACCTTCCCAAAATAAGCAAAACATTAACTAATATTATACCGAAAAAATACGAGGAATGAAGAGAGTTAAATTATCACATTTGAATATATTTATATGTATAGTAGGACCAAACACCATCTTTTGACGAGAGGCAGACGCAATTGCAGCCGAATTAGTGGACATTGCGTACAGTACCGCCGTCTCTAGTCGAGTAGCCGAACTATTTTGTAATGTGTGGAAACTTTGAGAATTGAAGAGAATTAAGTGTATCGTGTAAGTGAGTAATTTTAGTAATCATTATTACTGTCGAAAAATGGAGGGGCAAAAGAGGAAGGGTGATACACATAAAGGTATGAAAGGATTACATAAAATAATCTGATGAAAATTACTGTTTTATTGTCTTCTTTCGATCTTGTGTTGAATTAAAAACAAGGACTAGTGAACATCTGGACATAAAAAATATTTCCAGAAAAATCCAGAAATCCTAGACGCTGTAAAATCTTTTGTGACTACTATTAGTAAAGATATTAGTTATTACCAAAGTAAATGATAGGTTTGTTCCAACCTGCTTGTTTGGCCCATTCTTGGAAGCGTTTATAGATATTTTCTGCGAAATCTCCGGCTATGCACGGTTCTTGTAACAGTAACAATACTTGCTATCAACCAAGTATCGAAAACAGCGTCCTGGAAACGCTTCATAAACAATACCTAATTCGGTTGGAACACAAAATCATCACTGTACCAAGGACGGTTTTTTGATATAATTGAAAACTTAACATCGTGTCATGAGGGAGCAACTTCTCCACCTTCAACACCACGAGAAACTGTATTCGCCATAACTTTTAATAAAAACGAGCGTCACACTCTGAATAGTATATTGTTAGTTTGCCTTATCATATCTCAAAAAAATTTTGGGAATTAGTGTCAACATATATTAAAAAAACTATGGATGCGAAAATACGAAAATTCTACCTTGCTAGTGAAGCATATTTTAGAGAGCTACACAGTTTTTCGCTTTTTTTCAATATCTACATTGATATAATGTAATTTTTCACATAATAACTTTGTACAAGTTATAAGAAATTTTACGAAGCAGCAAATGGGCTAGAGTCAAAATATACTAATTAAGAACCTGTGCGTCAAGAAAAAATGAATTACAAGTCACAAAAATACCATAAATAATGCCATCCAGGCGAATCCTTTAATATTAAGTGTGTAAACGACAATCAGTTATCTTAAAACGTAAGATTAACAATAGTTCAAAATATGGTTCTAATATATTCAAATATTATGTAAAAAATTGCTACTTTCATTACTTTGAGACCTCGATGTTTAGAAAACGTTTGAAGGTGAAGAAGATTACCTTAGGCGGTACATGTACATTCTAATTGTGATAGTTCGAAATATATTTAAGCAAAATTATTTCTTTTTTCATTGAAAATATTTCATGAATATAATTAATAGTCACGTTCATGTCAAGTTAAGAGAAAACGTTCTAGAAATTACAATTTTGTTGCTTCGACTATGAGTATAATTACTTACCGGTTCTAATATAAGAGAAGTTTCGTGCTTGGATTTATCCGGGTCCATACCTTGAACACTTGTTTGGTATTCTTTGTTTCCATACAATAAATGTGGAAAGGACACCATAACAGGACCACCTTTAAAAAATGCACTAAAGTTTTTTAACTTACAAAATTATTTATACACTATTTTAAAACCAAGTTTTATATAGATTGTATTAATCTGAAGCCCGATTTCGTTCTTGAAAATGAATAACCCGGAAAACTAAGTTCGAAATGTTTTTCTTTTCTTTTCACAGTCTTACTCTCACGTGCTTGGTCACTATTAATATATCTATTTGCAGAAGGAGCAATAGTTGTGGTACTTCCCAGTCCAGGACCTGGTAAAGGATTCGGGCTTGTAGAATAAACGGAAGTTGAGACAGGGCCGTTGGTAGAGCTTGGCCATAAAGTGAAAATAGCTCCTGGTAGATTGTTCCAATTAAAAGGTCTGACAGTTGTAGGTCGAGGTGGGGGTCTGGGAGTACCTGTAGGACGGGAAGGGCCTAAAGGTCTTGGAGGAACTGGAGGTCTAGGTGGTCCATTGCTTCCTGGAAGCTTAGGAGGTAGTCCTGCCGGTCTAGGAGGTGGACCAACTGGTCTGGGAGGTCTTTGTTTTTCGGATGGTCCATTCGATTCTGTATCTATAGGCTTCCTAGCAAACGTAGGTCTACCCTTTGGTCTACTGCGCCCCGTTGTTTCCAGGCTTAGTTGTCTAGATCTCGGTACAAGAGATTTTTTATTATCCAAAAATATAGGTACATTGAAATCGTCATATTTTGTATCGGAAAAACTTGCAGTCTGCAAAAAAACTGTGGGAATTGTTGATGATTTGCTCAGTGGATCAATAGAACTGAGAAGGTGATTTTGAGATAGCTGAACATCAATTCTTTTGGTTGATGAATCTTCGATGCTATTTTCCAATATATCTGAAGAGGGGAAAAATGAGTTCCGAGCTGAAGTTGTTGGGAAAAATGTTTTATAATTTTTAGAATCACTAGATTTCTGTAATGTGTTATAACCCAGATTCGTTACACTGGGCTCTTCGCTGTATGAGTTTTTTTCATTATAAGAGGAATCGATATCAATTCTATTGTTTCCTTCCAAATATACACAATCACTGATATACTGCTCGGTATTTCCTCTGCAATAAGGCGAGTATACTGCCCAAGCGTTGAAACCGTCTCCGGAAATACCAACATGTTCTTGATAAATTATTTGTGCACATGCAATGTCATCAGTTATATCACCATCTCTGAAATCTTCACATTTAGCGTAACATCCTGATCCTTTCCCAAATCGAGAACACCAATATTTTTCAGATATTTGAAATATTCCATGATCTCCGTCACCTAGAGCTGATGTGTTTAAATTAGATTCGTGTTGAGCAATACATACCCATTTAGAAATTTGGTTTTCCGGTATTTTGTGCACGAGTCTTAGTTCCTGTGCTAATTCACAACGCTGATACACTTTATTATATTCTACAGGTCGAAGTAAGGTCATTTGTTTACTTTGTTTATTCGTTTGTATAATATTATCAATTTCTGGACAACCTCCTATATATTTATCATTATTTCCATTACAGAATTGAGAATAAACAGTCCATGCGTTGAATCCGTTTCCTGAAATTGCTCTGTGTTCGTTAAAAATAGTTCGTGCGCATACAAAATCATCTGTTATATCATTATCTATAAACTGAGAACATTTAGCATTACATCCTCCTCCTTTTTGAGATATGGAACACCAAAAACTTGCGGATATTTGAAATAAACCATAGTCACCAGCTTCATTAACTGCTGAAGTGTTGAAGCTTGATTCGTGTTGAGCTATACAAATCCATGTGGCTAATTCATCCATTCGTACTTTATGAATCTCTTTCAATTCAGTAGCTAGGCTACATCTATCGTATATTTTTAGAACAGCCTTTGGTAAAGGTGGAAAATGATATCCATCATTATCAAGCTCTCCATTCTCTGATATAGCGGCAACCTGCGAAGCGTTTACTTCATGACCTTGGCATCCTTCTATGTATCGGCTAGTATCACCTTTACAATAATATCTATAGACAGTCCAGGCGCTGAAACCATTTCCTGAAATTTTCGAATGTTCCTTATATATTTTTTTGACACATTTTACATCATCACTAATATCGTCATCTCTAAAAGAAGCACAATTGGCATTACAAGCATGACCTTTATGTTCGGACGAGCACCAGTAAAGTTGTGAGATCTGAAACAAACCATGATCTCCGCTACCATGGTTCATTGCAGACGTATTAAAAAGAGACTCATGTTGCACTATGCAAATCCACGTTGATATTTGTTCATTAGAAAACCCGTATTTGTATTGCAGATCTTTAGCAAGATCGCACCTATCGTATATTTTCGCTTTAGCGACATCGATGAATACTAACTGTAGTACCGCTATGAATAACGTGAAAAACATTATTAACTGAATGCGAATGACATGAATCTTTAAATTTATACTATTCTTTTCACTATATAACTGGTTTTCGTAGACTTTATGACGGGGCTTCAGCATAACATCAGTTTTAACCTCTCGGCGAGAACCGGGACAAGTCGATATTGTTAATTCGGATCGTTTTTTTTTATTTGAAAAATTTATATAAATGTGTGAAGTCTAATTAGCATAAATTAAAAATTTTGTGGTGTGACATTTCATATGTTTACTGGTTTTATTAGAAACTAAAATACTTCTCAAAAAATATTAATTAGTCATGCGTATATTTATTTTAATTGGAATTTGAGATTGCTAATAATATAGAAATAAAAAAAATCATATAAGGCTTTCTTTATTTCAAACTTCATATACGAGACCATTTTGGCAATTTTTTCTCTGTTTACTTACATTGTGTATTTTTGTCTTTATTTATTTCAATGTAAAAGGAGTGAAACGAAAATAATGAATGCTCATCAAAAGGCTTTTTTAATATTTTCTCAGCAAAAAAGAGCTCAATCATTTCATTCTTGATATTATTTCAAATTTTTATTCTAGTTTTTGTTTATAATCCTATATTTAAAGTCGACTTTGAAACTGGAAATGGAAGATGGCGAAGAAACTCTTTCAAACCAACTGAATATAAATATTCCATTTTTTAGTTATGCAGATGTATTCATTACTATTTCACAAAAACACGAAATTAATCTGATACCACACTATAAAAATATTAACAATAACATGGTATACTAAACCATATTGGTCCGCAAAATATTCAAACTCTAATTCGACTAATCCCATCTCTCAAAAAAGGACAGTGATTACTAGTTTTACCGATAAAATCCTGGGTCTAAATTGTCTACAAACATTAAGAGAAAATTCTTATCCCGAAAAACTGATAAATAACATATCATAGGTATAACAGAATAAAGACAGTAGTAAATTCGACCAGATATCATGTACATTTTAGGGTGCTATTTTGAAACCAAAAATCCTAATTAACCTAACCTAAAACTGTTAAGAGCTCTAATGATGATTACGATTTTCCAAGAATTTTATTTTTACGTTGCCGTTATACGTAAATATTCACAGTCGTTTATCAAATATTTAAAAATCTAATTTAGAGATATTTTTAGGTATATTGTTGTATAAAAATGTAAATCACAGTGTGACGATTTAGTGGAGAGGTTTATTGGTGGGAAAATTTAGTTTAAAGAAGGTAATTGAAATCATTAGGTTTTAGTTTACCTCTCTGAAGACGATAACTTGGTTATCGAAACGCGCGTCAGACAATGTAATTGTGAGTGTTGATGTAAACAGTGTGTTCAGTATGAATATCACCAACGGTTTCATAAATTCCAGCTTAATACCTGTACTGTTTCATAAAACAGTTGGAAAATATTTACTTATCTATAAGCTTAATCGTCTTCATGTTTCAAATTGCTACTTCCTACAAATAATAGTCCTATCTATTACATATTTCATATCCTTTTCAAGAATTGAAAAGCTTAACGATATTAATTGCATTGAATACAATTAAAAAGTAAAATAATTATTATGGAAATTCTAGTTGACTACATGATTTTATCTTTTCATTTTAACGGTAAATTGTGTCTTCTGAGATGCTTAATCCACTTGTAGAATTATCATACTAATATTCTTATAGAGTATCAAGTCAATTGAACTACTAAAATACTGAGACGCTTTCATCGGAGATTATTATTTGAAAATTACATTCAGCTTATTAACTATTTTAGGAGATGTGTGTGTTTGAGCACACGTGACACAATTTTGGAAGTATTTTCAATATCTATTCTATCTCTCAATTTCACTAGATTATTTTCTATGACTTTTTTCGGGATATTTTAATATTTTCTGGTGCAGCCGCCCAGATCGTTGAGCAGTATCGGTGCAAGTACGGCCCATAAAATTTTGTAGAATACTGAATAAAACTTTCCAAACCAAACTTTGGCTTTACTATATTTATACGGTTTTCAGTTATTTTCATTGCTTAAAAAATTCAGAGATTCAGAAAAAAATCTAGACTAAACTTTATAAGGCATTGAGCTCGAAGTTTGACTGTTGTCGTTTGAAAGAAAATATTTAGAAGGAAAATATGAAAATGAGATTTGTATTGACCTCAGTCAGCGAGTAAGGCCCATTTAATACTATAAAAAACTAACAATAATACTGAAAATGTTATTCAGATCGGGGTGTGGTTCATTGAAGGATGATATCTTATATCAACCCAAAAGTTCACTTATAATAAATGTGATATTTTTGAAAACCATCGTATACTGTTCTAATTAATGATAGGAATAATTGTTATTAAGTAGTTTGATTTTATATGAATGAAATTCCTCTAGCTCACTAAGTTACTTCAAAAGATTATTTATTCACTTCATTAACAATAACTACGTTGTAGGTTTATTCCTATATTTCAAAATATTTTCCATAATTGATCTCTTTGATGGTTTAAAATTCACAAAAGTTTTATTTTCATTCTATACACCATAGACTGGGTAATATGATGCGTCTTATATCTCCTACGAATATTCTACTCTATTCTACTCTATTCTACTCTAATTATTATACGAATTTTTTCGGTCTTAGAAAGACTTATTAAGAAAAATTCAAATTATGATTAAGAAATCATGTTATAAATTGAAATAAATTCCAAGTTTAATCAAGTGTAAAAGAATATAAGTCAATTTTTAAGAAGATACCACTAAATCATAACTAGGGTTATTCAGAAGTTGTCGTTTAATGATAAATAAATGATAAACAAACACGCTTTCAAAACACATAAAAATAAAAAGTTTTTAAAATAAGCTTAAACAATTATAATGAATGAGAAATGAAATAAGTGTTATGATATTGATATGCTTTGAAAGCATAATAAAATTTAAAGAGTCAAGTTCTAAGGTAATACTTATGCAGATAGTATCGTAAATCTCCAACAGAGGGCAGTGATAATTTCTAAAAAAAATCCGGAAGTGTGAACGGGATTTGAACCCACGACCGGCGAATCCGGAAGTTGACGCCTCAGTCCGCTCGGTCAACGGACGCAATTGAAGTAGTGGGATATACTAACAGTAATAAACCACAAAGGAGAGTTACAAACAAGCCCACAGATTTGTGAAGCGTGTTAAAAATTTGATTAATCTCATGATTTTCCCTCGCATTCACCCGTACCTTCCCTTGCATTTTGAAATGCAGCTATTATTAACATCACATATTTTTTGAAATATGCTTTTATCGGCATTTGAGTTATTACCAATTGTACTCTTTAAATATTTGGATATTACAATCGATAAATTGAATATATTATAGAAATTGGAAAAATGATATCACGACATTAAATCATTTGATTAATGAAACTTAAATGCTAATGGATAAAGAAAACAACACTTGTTTAAAGTAAAAAGTATAACCTCCCCACTTCTCATTCATCATAATAATAATGCATCTGACCTTCAACTATTGATAAATAATTTTCTAAAATATCTTCACGACGCAATAATTATTCTACAAATGTGGTAAAGCAAATAAATGGTAAGATATAAGGTGGTCAAACCAGAAGTAGATAGCTAATATTAGCATAAATATAGTTGGTTTGAATAATTCAATGCCTCCTAGATTTTATTTTACATATCAATAGTGCAGTTTACCTTCAACTATCGACCAGAAGTTCATCTCCAATTACTTGACAACTTAACAATTATTTTCAAAGCAAGTGAATGAATAAATTAAAATTAACGCAGTAGGTACTATAAATTTTGTATTTGCACCATTTGGATAATGTATAGATTTAAAATAATAAAAATGGAGTTATTTGGAGAATCTTGCAAATATTTATTTCAATTAAAGTTTTTGTAATGATACAAAATTTGGCGAAGCTTGGAAATTATAAAAATTTATAAAATATTACATAGAGTATCTTCAGTTTACAAAGAATACTAATGCTTAGGACCTCTTAGACCTATAGAAATCCCTGGTATTCATCCTAGTGAGCTTGTTATTAAGTTTTGGTTGATTGCTTGAAGTATGTTTTCCCATTCCAAAATAACAACATACTTTAATTCTCACGAGTTGATAACACCGGGTAAAAATGCCTAACAATCTTTTTAGAACATCTCAAAGTCAGGAATTCGCGATTTCTTCTATAAATGCTGTAAACGGCATTTTCAGTTATATTTTCTACAGAGAATTCTGAATTAATTTACCGCAGCGAATAGAAACTAGCTTTGTGCTTGCCTTAAAACATTTACACCTCCATTTTGTGACTTCCCAAAATGGCTTCTTCATTCTAGTTTTCTTGTGTTCACTTTATATTTAGATTTTATTTAATTTGTGTCTATATACAGTTATTTGTATGTTTATTTCTTAGTTTTTCACAAGCTTTTGTCTACCAATTGTGAAAATATTTTTGAGAATAAAAGATTTATCTTGCTCTAAAAAGCTAAGGCTTAAATAAATGTCGTATATACACAGTATTAGAACAGTTGAAAAGTGACAAAAATAAATACTTAATAGAAATTTTGAAATTTTCTAGAATAATGAAAATTACTCAGAAAAAACAAGTGATGCTTTAATTTTGAACAAGAGTTTTTTATCTTATGCATAAGGCGCCTGAACGCAAAATAAACAACTTCACTATTATCTCAAACCCTTAATATAAAAAAATCTCACATTCTTGTAATTTAAGAAATGTGGTAGGGGCCCGCTATTGGGATGTCGAAGCTTAGAGAAGAATCCACCAAAACCACTAAAATATCAGTATATCTCAACAATTTGATCTGGCGGAACAAACACATTCAAGAATTGGATCTACACCGGCAAAGACAAGGATACTTCTGTAGACGAAAGAGAAGAGATTGCTAACTAGAATCACTGAGATGAAGAAAAAAGAGAAAACGAACATCTAGGATGGGTAACCTATGGATATTGAATGGAAAAATCAAATTAAATAGGCACATCAACTTTAAAAGTTGTTCGTGTAATATCCTTTGAGTCGCAGAGGTAAATTGTAGAATAAAAACAAAGAAACGGGAGAAACTAATATGGCTCAAACAAAATAAAATATTGATTTGTCGACATTTATTTGCTTCGTTTTCCAGTCTAAAAGAAAATAAGTCGCGAGGTTATTTTCACATCATTTGCCTGCACAGATTTAGTGAATAAAATTCGTTTCATACTTTTTTGAGGGAAATTAGAGCAGTTACGAAATGGATGTCGAGCGTCTTTGACCCGAAAAGGATACCCTTCAAATAAATAACTTCAAAGGATTTTTGAACTTGCCGTGAATAAAAAATTTCATCCACATTTCATAGGATATGATTTATTACAGAATATCACCAACATTTTTCACCTATTCTACACCGTTAACAATTTGGTTCAACGTGAAAATTACCAGGTTATTGAATATTTTAGTGTTTGATGGTTGATAGGCACGAGTTTCCATGCCATTGAAATGAACATAAAATTTTTCATTTAATATGCCAACTCCGTTATCTAAACTTCTAAAATATTTCTTAAAATGGTTTCTTCTTTAGACCACTTATGCTCTACTTAAATTTCGTAACTTGAACTGACTAATACTTTCAACGGGATTTACATTTTTATTCTAGAACAATCACTCAAATTTGTCGAAAATGATTTTCACTACAAACACAGAATATTTTTCACATTCACTCAAATGATCTAGACAGACACATAGTTGCGAATGTCTTTCACTTTAGAGTTAACAGCAAAGCAAATAACTGCTAAGCCAAAAACTTTATCTAGAAATTCAGAAAAACATATTAAATATATGCCGAATGTAAATCAAATTTGAAAGTTGTTGTCATTACCTGTACAGGGACTTAGATCCGTTATCCCATCTTTAGCACAGCCTAATTTGGTATCAAACGTCCGAGTTTTATTTTGACAAAAGCAAGAGTTTTCTTTATTGGAGGTGCTGAATGTATCATTTTTAGCAACAAATTTCAATCCATTGAGGGTTTTCACTGTTTCCTCGGAGGAATATTCCAAAGCAACTGTTCTAAAAGAAAAATAGGCAATTGGGGACAGAACTTTTTTCTGTTAATAAGTAGTACAAATGATTTACTATATCGTTCAATGATAAGTGTTGTGCCTAGCATATACTGCAAAAGATGTGAGTGACGATGAAATTTTATAAAATTTGGTTCAGTCTAAACCGAGATATTGAATAAGTGATTCTAGATTTGTTGTAGTTTAAAAATTGATTGAATAGTATGCATCAAAGCAATGGCAGATTTTGTTATCTACAGGGATGAATAAAAAAGCTTGAAAAGTAAGCTTTTATTCGGAACATGCTTTGGAGTGAATCTTTCAGAGACGAGAATTTCTACAAACATTCAGATATTGCCTCATTTCTTCTAAACATTTCGTTTTTCAATCAGCCCTTGAACCATCTGCGAATATTTTTTCAATAATTTTCATTGCCGTCGTTTCCATAATACCTGTATGTGCGACGTTGAGTATTGATATAGAAATCAAAATACGAGTACATTTATAGAGAATGTTTGAAGAAATAAAATTAAGAGAGAACTATTTACCTACAAATATCTTCTGCAAAAGATTCAAAAATCATATCTGGTTTCACATCTACGGGAAAAACAGTTGTCACACCCCTTATTTTATTACATATAGATTTATCTCCCGACCATGTGCTAATATATTCTTTTCCATTATATAAATGTAATCTTCCAGCTTCTTCTCTAGTTTTCTGGCCGGATTTAACAGTGAATCTACCTGAATGTGTGTTGTTTTTCTGAAAACTCTCGCATATTACTTATGCGTATCGAAATGATATTATATTAAATTATTTGGGAGAAATGGAAAAATTGTAATCAAACAGAAGAACTCCATTTCCACAATGAGTCAAATACAACAATTAAACATAAAAATTTCATACATAATTACTTACGTAATGCATATTAGAGAATAAAACCGTTTTATTTTCCAATCTTAAAGTCTTAGACTCATGCAATTTTCCTATAACTTGTCTACAAAACATCGAACCAGCAAAACCGGCATTGGCTCCTTCATTTTCACAGAACTTCAGTCCTTCAAATAAATAATCCTTAACTTTTACTTTGATAAACAAACCGTCATTTTCTCCAAATATCTTTGGAAGCTCACTTTCTATCAAACCAAAAGCGTCCGGTTGAGTTTCTTCTATTTTCAACATAATACTCTAAAAATAGACAAATAATTCTTCCCAAACATTGAACAAACCCCTCAGTCATAGCGGCTGAAGTACTGTAGCTAATTAGAGGGCAGGCAAAGACAAAATAGATCTATTAATAGGGCACGCGGAAATCAATTATCACAGATACAACACATTACACAGGTTCACTAATCCGAACCATATTTGTTATTGTTTCAAAGCTAACAACGAAAGATTCTCCAATTCATAAAATTCAACATTTTTTGTCTATGCGTTATTATATATATAACACCAAAAAATCGGTCCAAATTTTGTTTTTTTTCTTTTTACGCTGAACCTATGCAAGACTCTGAATATGACGTTTAAAAAACAATAAATTGTTTATAATTTTTTTTGCCCTTTTTTTAAACACTTTTTTGGGGTAAAAAAAATTCAAAAAACTGAGATGAGGGATTTTTAGTTGAACTCTTCTTCTTTCCAACGCGACTTTCCAAATGATGATAGGACCATCTGGTGAGCAAGAATAGCCCTTTGAAAAAAAGGGCCTCCTATGGTTTAATTGCCATTTTGCAAAAACTATCGGTGCTATAGGGCCCATCTTAAGAGCATTGATCAAGTACATCGAGATTTTGGTTTTCAGTGAATAAGAAACCTTTATATTTAAAATTGAACAATTTAAAAAATTAAAAATTTTCTCATTTCGGTTAAATTATCTAAGCAACAAATTATCAAAATGTAATTTATAAAAGCTTATTCTGAAGATTTTTCAATTCTCTATGATATTGCCCATAGTATCAAAGACGAGTTTTGCATAGATTCAGCGCAAAACGCAAAAAACAACATTTGTAACCGTTTTTTTGGTGTTTAAAAAAATAACGCATAGACAAAAAATGTTGAATTTTATGCACATAACTTTTATTTGACCCCTAGAACATGTTGGCTTTGTTTTTTTCTACTATTAATTTTGTCACATAATTTCGTAAATCTCCTAGCCTAGTATGGGTATCGTGTAGACTAATGATTTATGGCTGCTAATTTCATCTTCGTATAATCTAAAGGAATATTAAGAAATATCCGTAGTTAGTCCTTTGCGAGTGAAAGGGGTGGGCTGAGGAAATTTTATCCGAGTAATCACTCGAATTTCGTTGCATGAATTTAGAAATAGAAAAACTAATAATGCTTCCGAATAATTTTACATCATAAATGTAGCAAAAGCAAGATTTTCTATCAGGTATCATCAAGTTATAACCAATGCTCAAGTATCATTTTTTCTTACACGTCAATAACAACTAAACATAATAATTCATCTCCTTTCTTTTGAAGCAATAAAATTCATTCAAAAATAACAAAATTGAAATAACATGAAGTATCAGTTTTTTAAAGCAATCTTGAGATAATCACAAGAGTTGCACAAAGCCTCTTATCAATTATAGCAGTTGTAGAAAAATCAAATAAGAAATGGTTTACCTTAACAGATTATTTCGGACTTTACTGAGTTTATTCTAGAAGATACTTTTAGAGTTTCAATAAGTCGAAACGGCAATCCTCAATACAAAGGTATTGGCAAGAAATTTTGACAAGACTACTAACAACAAATAGATACGAACGGGAAACACTGCCTCACAATTGCCTTTATCCATGGAAATGCTTCAGATCACGTGCAGTCACCAATGGTAATTTTCAAATTAAAAAGTATTCCTAGCATTTCCTATTATACCAGAATGAGAAATTGAAAGATTAGAAAGCTGTTCAATGTTAAGAAAAACATTTTATGATTTCATCACAAATATCTTTTGAAAATATCTGGTTTTATAAAAATTCCTCGGTCTGTCATCCTTTTGATTGCAGATCGCTCATTACAAAGGACCCACGATATAAGTGCTTAGATTTTGTGCAGCAAATGTTATCATACAAGCCTTTTACCCAAAATTATTTCAGACTGTATATGTAGTTGTATTTCGGTCGTTGAAAAAAATTCACTGCCGCCTTCTTTCAGAAAAAGTACTGGTCAACTCAAATTCAAGTGAAAATTGGGATTATTATTAGGATAGAATAATAATAATAATATCTGATTATGAAGTAGTTAATAATAAAAGCACCAACCAAAGCACCACTTTCCAGAATTCACATTTTATTCTTACTTACATAAAACATACTATTGAAAATCGTTACTTTAGTCTCATCCGAATACAATCCTGAAGCGTCTTTGTCAAATTCATACCTGGTATACAAATTATAAGATATATCATCGGGTGTAGACCAATCTATTTCTTGCTTCCACTTAAATAATCTGAAATAGAATGGTTATTTATGTCACAAGTGTGTAAAGTAGCCTTTTTTCAACGAATTGTGAATATTATCAATCAAATGAGTCGAAAAAGGCCTTTACACACTAATTGCATACAATATTTTTTCTACAAGCGATAATTTTATCTCAATACAGATGTTTTATGATAATTTCCTAGTGCATAAAGTGTGTTTCTTTACTATGTATATACCAGAAAAAAGTTTGTTCACTATCAACGGTCTTCTACACAAATTGAGAATATTAAATTATTAAAAGATACCGGAATATTATTACTGTTACTCATGATGTGCTAAAGACTAGACATCCCTAAAATCTTATAATGAAACACGTGGACGATAGTAGTTTTTTATTATACAATGGGAAAAAGCTCCCGTTTGTGATAGATAATTTTTCTATTGTGATGGGAAAAACGATGATTTAATATTGAAAAATTAGATTACTACAATATTCAAGTCAAAAAATCATAGATGTGGAATTTGAATTTTGAAATTAGTAGCTATGTTGTACTTGTAGTTACCATTAGACCTGCTTTGCTGAGAGAACTTTTAAAGTAATCAAATAGCTGTCAATTAAATTTTATGATTTGATTCAAAAATTGCGAACTCAGTGGATAATTGTTGAATAAGGTATTATGTATAAATTCATTCCATCAAAATAAGTTATATAATAGCAAATGCTATTAACTAATGTAGTTTGATCACTGAAGATTTATAATAACTTTTTTGTGAATTATCACATCCTTGACATTTCCACTATAAATAAATAAGTAGTAGATAACGATAAATTTTATTCACTTTTCACCTTTGCGGTATTTTTAAGACTTTAAATTTACATATGGTGATGATCACCTCACTAACATTTCAGTAATATACATAAATTTATATAAATTTACAGATTTTCTTCAACCATTTAAGTATATTCTGAATAAATATATTTTCTTGGACTAAAAGGATAATAAAATATTGTATAACGTTTCCCTCCTCACTGGCAACATTGACAGAAGAATGCATGAAAAAATACATTTTTTTATAACTTTCTATTCTAACTATTCAATCAAATGATGACTCTAGTTCAGACGATTCTGACTACCATTATTATTTATAAAGTTACTTTGGAATTGAAATGTTTTTTTCTTTTGTTTTATTTGCAAAGAATTTATTTTACTTTATGGTTTTTGCTTTGAATTTTCGTTTTCCAGAAAAAAAAATGAATGGGTTACAAAAACGATTCAGTCACGTCTGATACCCTGTTTAAACCAAACTCCCTTACATTTTACATCAGTAAATTTTACGCGTATATTCACATTTTATAATTTATTATTATTTATTTTCATTTGCAATAAAAAAATTATACATTTTGAACCTTTTGAAAATCTTTAAACTGAAGAAAAGATAACATAATCACTAGAAACCCATCTTCCTCTGCTAATTCCAGAAAGGAAAAAAAGATTAGTTGGATGAATACGTTCCTCGTTGAAGATAACTCGCGGGTGATTAGATATTTATAAAAGTATATTTTTATAAATACTGAAATATTGCTTCGCACTGTTGGTATATAGCATCAAAATAAAAATAATTCCGACCAGTTAATTTAAAATATTTCACTTAAAATAACCATTTCGTGGTCATTGATTAGGAGATACATTATATTATACTAGTCAGATTACGGATCATCTCATAAACTTACTTGTATACAAACGGTCCCACCTCCTCTACCAACGGTTTCTCTCCTTCTAAAATTTCCTCTGGGTTTTTAACATCGTATATATAAACTTTGAAAGTGAACGGAAAAGGTGTTTTCACAAAAATATTCCATTGTTCTGTATTTTCTTTCAAAACTTTTGTCTAAAAAAACGGAAAAGCAACTTACTATGCAGAATTTCCAGAAATTCAATGCAAAAAACTACGTTCCTGACGAAGAGGTCAAAATATGTTCGGAAAATTTAGAATCACTTTAGCGTTTGATTAGAAAACTTTTTAACATAAAAACAAATGTAATTTGTAAACTATATTGGAATACTATTATTCAGGAAGACACAATCATGGATTGTTTTATCAAAATGTGTGGAAAGAGACGCCTCCGTAATGAAAAATTTCATTGAGTTTCACCACTTTACTTTGAGGTGATTTATACACGATACCTATTCCATACGATTCATAAATTCTTACTAAAATGTAAAAATATTTGTTCTCGTTAATAGAGATCGCCTCCATTGCATATAAAAATAAATAATTTCTAAATGCGCTTAATACAAAAGATGGATTTTTTGTAGGTAGTTAGCATAGGTACGAATAAATTCAAACATAAATGCATTTGTCAAAAATAATAATGCTAAGGCACTAAATTATCAAGATTTAGTTAAACACAATATGATCTTTTATATGAATGATCATAATTAAATCAGGGTGTGAAGCTATATCCCAAGGATGGTGCCAGAAGTCCCTTTTCCAACAAAGGAAGCACAAAAAATTCGGGAAAAATATATTTATATTTCAGCGTAATCTCCTTTTACCTCTTTACACTTTTCGCAGTGATATTTAATAAGTTCGATAATCTTTTTATAATAAGAATCTTCAACTTCTCAAAATAGCCATTAACTGCCGACATCACCACTTCTCTGTTGAAAAATCTTTGATCACCGAGCTATTTTCTTAGTTCTGGGAATAGAAAACAATCCGATACGGATAAATCTGGCGAAAGGTAGCAATTCAAACTTTAATTCATTAATTTTGGCCATTGCAATAAAAGATGTGTGAGCTGGTGCATGATCTTGATGAAACAATACTTTCTTCTTAGCCAAATGCGGTCATTTTTTCGTGATTTCTTCGCTCAAACATTGCAATAAGTTCGCATAATACTCGACGTTGATAGTTTTTTCCTTTTTCATAACCTTGCCTTCAAATGGAACGGTCTTTGCCTTCTTTGAAGCTGGTTCTCCCTTTTCAGTCTATTGTTTTGATTGTTCTCTTGTTTCTGATGTGAAGTGATGGACCTACGTTTCATCCATGGTTATTCGCCTTTATTGTTGAGAAACATTGCTAAAAGCTCGATGGAAACATCACGACGCTTTTTTTGTTCTATTGTTAGCAAACGCGGCACCCATCTTGCGCACAGCTTTCTCAAGTCTAAATTTTCAGTTAATATGCTATGTACTGCACTATTTGAAATGCTTACTATGTCTGCTAGCTCGCACACTTTTAGTCAACGATCATCCAGTACCCTTTTGTGGATTTACTTTTCAGGAGTCCTCACCTGCCAGACAGGTACTAAACAACGTGGCGTCTAAACTTAAAACAAATGCAGTTTAGATTATGTACTTTCTAATACAGTGGTAGTTTTCAAGCAACTACCGCTATCTCTATTTAAGGGATAATTTTGGTCACTTCAATATAATAGAACTAAAGTTCCAGCAAGAAATTTTTACCGTGGAGGTACAATTGAATGGGACCTGAAAATGATAATTTGAAAATCATCTATCCAAGCTATCTTCAATCATCTTCGATAAGATTGGTAATAATGCAATAGGACAATTGTTACTAGTGGAAGGGAAAGGCCCCTTTTCAAATGATTCCTTGATTAGAGAACATAAAACGTCAATCATCACTTCTGGAAAATTTAAAAATAACTTAGCTGATAATCTAACGATCCCGCAGGAAGTATTGTTTTGAATGCTGAGTATAGTTTGGTCTAGCTCAAATCTATCTACAAGTCTGAGAAAGAGTCTGTCATTGATTCTTCTAGAAGAAACGAGGAGATATTTTAGAACTAATATTCTTACTAACATTCACGAAATAATTGTTAAGTTCGACTGGGTCGAGGTCAATGGTGTTTGATGAATGCGTTTTGTTCCTCAAATCATTGATAAGTTCATTTGGAGAAATTTTTAGAATGTTTTTTTTTGTTCAAGGTGAGTAGCAATAGTTTTTAAATTTTTGAATAAAATAGTCTTTAACTCTATAAGAATCCACGTTTCAACAAAGTGATTTAGCCGATTCTTGATGTTCTAAACTCTAGACTCAACAAATAAAATAGTTTCAATGAAATGAATTTTAATCTAAAAGGCTAAATCTAGGGAAATATCAAGTGAATTCGTTAACAAATATATGAGGTAACAAATTTAGCAAAAATATTTCGTAAAAAAATAATTGTGACATTGAATTATTGACCATTCTTTAGTCTTACCTCCCAAAGTTTCATATTTATACCATCTGGTACGACTTTAAATCCAACGAAAGCTCCTCCAAAAACTAATATACTACCAACAACACCCAAAACTATTAAAATTTTGTTGGAAACATTAAAATCTATAGAATTAACCATTTCGAATATATTTTAACCTAATTTGCATGTATTGAATCTACTAGTTACTTCAATTGTTGCAAATACTTAACTCATGGACATTGTCATTATAATAGTCATTTTGAGCGGTACCAAAGCACAATATAATTTATTTTGTAAAGGTTTATAAATGATTCGAAACAATGGGTATCATAAAATCTTTATACGTATCAACTATAAGTACAAATTATTAAATATTATTACTGATTTCATTACCGATAACTTAATGTTTTTATACATTTGTAATTTATTGAACCAGTAAAATTAACATAGATTAGTAAATTTCCATGGAGGTAATCGAAGTCACCTTTACATAGGATATGATTGAATACATATGTAAGCACTTAACTTATTAATAATTTCAAAATTGCCCGAAAGTCTGTAAATAAAATTATCACCGTTCAATCTGATAAAGTCACTGAGAACAGGGAATTAATTTTGGATTGACCTTGGTCAAATGCAGAGAAATATCGCCTCCAGGATCATTAAAAAGTTAGTGAAAATGAAATCTCATCATCCCCTTTATTTATATGGTTATTATCTATTACTACTACAAATTAACACGTATCAAAAATGTACTCCACGTTCCACTTGGCAGACACCTAGGCGATGATAAAACTCGCCTATCGGTTTAATTTCACCGTAACTCAGTTTGTTTTTTAGACCTGTAATATTAAGCAGCTTTTTCTGATACATCTTGTCCATTTATTATTCTAAAACTGTATTTATTATCATAAATCAAGACAATAGAAACTGTTGCATATTTCAAATTAACTAATGTATCAAAGTAAATATTAAGCTGATTCAATCTCTTGATTATTGTTGTGAGGGCGGGGAAAATCATGAATTATTAATATGACAAACGGTACACTTACACTATTACGATAATCTACATGTATTAGATCATTTATGGATTAGAGGAAGAATATTATAAGTAATGAAAAGATCAAAAAAACTCTGGTAATCAAAGTTATGAAACTAAGTAATTTTATCATAGTTCAAATATTTAGAAATATTGCATAACATTCTTTAATGCTTTAGGTAATTTCTTTCATTAAACAATTTAATTAGTTAACTGGACTGTTATTTATCGAAAATATGATAAATATGTGTCTGTGACATTAAAATGATATAAGAATCCAGAGTTGTAAATAACGCACTACCATTTTCATTAATCAATAAAGAAATGGATTTAATTAATCGACGGGAATATTTTACATAAAAAAATATTTGCGTCTCGGGACGCCCCACAGAAATGTTGACTTGAACTAAATTAGTTAAACTGGAGTAGAACCTCGACAACCTAAACCTTTCCCCTTTCCCCTCTTTTACTTAAAATGCGAGCCCACTATAACTTGACGGAATAATTTGCGCATCTCAGTAAATTAAATTTGTAACGATGACGATCTTTGAACTTCAGTCGTGTGACTTCGAGTGAAACAAAAAAGTTTTCTTGTAGACCATTGTTATGGTCTATTGCTTACACGTTTTCACCAAATGGCCTCGAATTTCAACGTACAGTAACTTATTTGATATGATAAACTCAAACGCTTTGCTAGAGAATTAAATTTTTTGTTGGAATATATTAATTATTAGTTCCTTGCCCTGATATAAAATAGGCCACCAATATAGATTCAAAAAAGAAGAACTGAATAGAATCAACATTAACAGAAAAAAAGAATATTAGCTTAACCTTAATTTCGGTGATTTTAAATGTCAAAATAAGATTTCTAAAATAAAAACAAAAAGTCATCAAATGATATGTTATTATTTTGTTCCTCACCATAAATCTAATATTTTTTTTCAATTATGGCTTTTAGTAGTTTTCATTGAATAGAAAAAATGTTTCCAAGGTATCAAAACGTCTTGAAAAATAGGTCTTCCGGGATCTATCGTTATATGTATGATGGATCCGCCGCAACGGATATAGTAAATTTCCCAAAAGATGCCAGGGTAGTAATTTGTGGGGGTGGTGTTATGGGAGCTTCTGTAGCTTATCATTTAGCAAAACTCGGATGGGGTAAAGAGACTGTGGTAATAGAACAAAGTAGGTAAGAAATATTTTCTATTTTATAAGTTGTGTGTAAATAGAATTGTACTATGTATTGAATAAATATTATTATAGAATTGGAGGTGGAACAACTTGGCACTCTTCAGGGTTAATTGGTGTTTTTAAACCAAGTTTAGTACAAGTGGAGCTAACTAAATCCAGTGTAGCTTTATATAAAGAACTGGAAAGTAAAGGACTTTCTACTGGATGGAAACAATCTGGAAGTTTAAACGTAGCAAGAACTAGAGATAGAATGACCGTTTTTAGAAGAATGAAAGCACAATCAGTGTAAGTGAAAAAATATTTAATAATTATTTACGGATGAGCTAATTTCCTGTACATATAGTTAAGTATAAACACAACTACTTTTAACTAATATGTATGTTAATTCACATTTTGATGAGAATTTAAGGCTCTACAGATTTTTGAAATTACAGACTTGAGAACAAGATTATTAAACTTATTAATGGATGTAACCATTTGAAAAAAAATTGTTAAACCATCTTGTTCTAATCAATCAACTTATAGGAATCTAAATATTAATAGGCATTTAATTATAAAATTAATGAGATTCAGTTCTCAGTTATGTTTTGTTGCATTTCCCATTTGTTCTTTTTAAGCTCTTGGCAAATTGATTGTGAATTATTAACACCTGATCAGTGCAAAGATAAATGGCCCCTATTGAATACTGATGATATTCTTGGTGGTCTCTGGATTCCTGGAGATGGTGTGGGTGACCCATATGAAACATGCCTGTCTATTATGACAGAAGCAAAAGGACTGGGTAAGAAAATATAATTTATGATGAACATGAAATGAACTTCACTGTGTGTTAGCAACTATCTATGACCTATTTCTTCATAGGTCTAAAGATCTGACATATATTCATAACTAACTGAATTGTGCTACTCTAAATTGCCAATACAAAAATTTTATAGGGATTCATTTCACTTGCTATTTATCTGGATTTAAATAGGTATTACTTCTCTTTTTAAAGATTTTCTGTGATTTTTACATTATTTTCTGTTCAATTTTGACTGGTAATTAGCAATATTCATAATCATTCAATATTTTAAATAAAAACACATCAAATACTTCAACTCTGTGAACTGGTAACACTGTAAATGTTGAAAATTATTAGCACAGAATTACTTTGATTATTGTGTAGAAAGGTAAACAGTTTTACACAATCATTAATCTAATCCAGAAATATTAAGATTATAAATTTTTTGGGGAGTGCGCTTACCTAGATGATATTTTGTAGAAGACTCTTATATATTATTGTTCTGCTTCCAAAGTACATAGACGTAAATAGAGGCTATTTTTGTGGGGTTTTTGTGTCCCAATTCCCAAGGTGTTAGTACTTCGCCTTTTAGCAATATATACAGGACATATACAGAGTAGATAATCTCACAAAATCTGCAGTTGTCGTCCTCTGCCATTTCTCCAATAAGACTCCATCTAATTCTTTAGCCACTAGTTCAGTTCGTTATTGATGTGGCATCTCATGAAGCCACAGTAATAATAAATAGTGATTTATGTTCCCAGAGGTATGGAGAACTTGCATTTCGGTCCAGAATGCTCTGTGTACCAGAGAGATACATTTTAATTTTGCAGAAGATTTTTGTTGACCCATGATTGGCAGTCATTAATTCCCACTCCAAAAGGAATATCTTTCTAACTCTCTATCTTTATCAACTCTAAATTTTTAGATGACCTGTCAGATTTCCTGCCTTTAGTTTTATTGTCTGGATTAGTCTGTGGACGTAGCTAAATTGCTCCAAGGTGAAGAGGAGGTAGTTTCAGCAACACCTCTAAGTCTGTAGTGGGGCAAGTTGAAGTTGTCTCTATAATACCTAGACAGATTAGCCTTTAAATTTTGTTTAGTTTTTTCTGACCTGTTGTTTGTTCAGTTTTAATCACAAGTAAGCACTGTATATGTGATCATGGGTTTGATGACTGGTATATCCAAAATACCATCTTAGGCTTTAGTCACTATGTCTTGCCAACAAGCTTGCAATAAGTACATATAGCCACACTGTTTAGATAGTTTTTTAGATTTATTTCTTGTCATGTACTTAATATTCAGGATCTTTGATAAAGTTTCGAAATAATTTTTTAAAAATATCTGATATTACCAGCATGTTTTTTATTAATATAAATTTCATTTCTAAATAGGTGTTAAAGTTTTTGAAAACTGCGGTGTAAAGAAAATTAAACAGATAAATCACAGAGTGAGTGGTGTAGAAACAGATTTTGGAAATATAAACTGTGAATATTTTGTGAATTGTGCAGGGTTTTGGGCAAGGGGTGTGGGACAGCTATCAGAACCATATGTGAAAGTTCCTCTTCATGCTGTTGAACATTACTATCTTCATACTAAGCCTATACCTGCTTTGGATCCCATGCTACCAGGTAAGTAAGAATCATTTATTCATATACTATTTTAATTTTGATAAATTTTGTTCGAAATTTCAAATCAATTTTATAACAGATTGCTCTTTCAAACAACTATATAAAATGATAGACTATCATAATTAAAAACACATTTTAGTAGCAAAACAAACTAAAATTAGAAAATAATTTTTGGATACTTCATAAAAAAGTAAGAGTTGTTAATAAAATTTTAATGTAATAATTTTTTGGGTGGTTTGAAATATAATTTTGTAACAAATCTACTTGTAGAATACCTGTCAATGTGATTTGAAGTGTCAAAAACATTATTTTTTAGTTTTTCAAACTCTTATTCATTTTTATTATCACATCAATGTACCATTAAGGTGAGTTTTGTATTTTTTGCTGCATTGGAATGTATTTGATGTAATTTTGAGAAAACATTCACTGCACAATATTTTTATTGAAGGTCGGTGACTTCTCCAAGAAGTTTTTCGTTCTTCTTCAATTATAAAATCAAGCGAAGCGCAATACTGATCACCTCCCTTGTTAGTTGACAGAAAGCACTATAATAAATCAGATATTTAAAAAATATTAATAAAACAAATTTATGAAATAATTGTATTGTAATTGGTCATTAAAAAGTGTGTGAAATTTCCAATAAAAGTTTCAACGTGGACAAAAAACCACTTTGGTTACATACATAAATGAAAACATACTAAATTAATGAAAGTGTATTATCCTTTGCTATAGATATTATTATGGCAGTACTAGATAACTAAAAAATATTATCAGCTATTTTCTTGGACTAACATTATTTTAAACAGTAGCTATATTTAATGAAACAAGTAATGTTGGTAGTAAACAGTAGGCTCAATAGTACCAGAAATTCTAACTTATAAAACTCTTTATTGTAAGGTTTACAATTTGTTTAAATTTTGTACCAACTTGTTACTGGTATCCTAACAGTATATCCAAAATGCTAGATATAAAAAAAGTTCATTATTTGAAATAAATTCTACAATTAGACATTCCTTTTGGAAACATTGTTTGTTGACTGGGATCAATTTACAAAACAAAACCAATCTTATGCCATATCAAAATTCTGACATTGGTTATTATGTGACCATTACATGTATTTTTACATTTATATCATGAACTCTCATTGATATCGTCAATAAAAATTTTATTTCAAGTTATTCTTAAAAGTAATAAAACCAATGAACCGCTAATGCGTGAAAGCTCTAGATTCAGTTAATTTAACTACAATAACCACGAAATTTTTTATGTATATATTTATCTAATTAGTAAAGAAATATATTTATTGAATAAACAAATAGCTAAAATATAATAATAATTCAACAGGATTGGCGTATTTAACATATATGTTATTATTCCACCTAACTTTATACAGTCTCAACTATAAACTTATTAAATAAGTACAAAAAAGATAAAGTTAGTTACATATTTGCTTATTAAACAAAATTGCTCTATACTTAGATTTAAAAGAATTCATACCACACAATTTAAGGTCCTCATAGAGAGCATTATAACCTTTGACAACTTCTTCTTATTCTTCTCGTGCCGTCTTCTCATTGAAGGTTGGCGACAATGTTTTTAAATGTATCTCTGTCCCTCGCAACATGAAACAGTTCTCTGACGCTGAGATTTGTCCATTCGCTTATGTTACAGAGCAAGGATTTCTTCTTCCTGTCGATGCCTTTCTTTCCCCTCTACTCTGACCTGCACTATGTTCTGTAGCAGTAGGTATTTGTTGTTGCGTAAGATATTTTTCTTATCTTAATAATTGCCAGCAGCTTTCTTTTGCAACCAATCCGTCTTAGTACTTCGTCATTGGTGATTCTGTCAGTCCAGGGTATCTTCAGGATGCGTCTATAAAGCCACATCTCAAAGTTTTTTGATTTTTGATCAGTTGAGCTTTCAACGTCCAAATTTCCACTCCATACAACAGTACTGACCACACGTAACATTCCATGAATCCTATTCTGATGTGGAGGTTTAGATTTCTGTTTGTAAACTTTGAGGAGTACTTGACAAATGCCTTTCGAGCCTTTCCAACTCTGCTAAGTGCGAACTCTTTGCCTTCTTACTCTTAAGTAAAATTCAAAGAATTTGAAAGATATTTCGTCAAATCCCAGATATTTCAGCTTTGCACAAAGAAGATCATGAACCAACACATCAAATGCCTTGAATTAAACCAAGGAGAATTATGAAGTATTAATAAGAAAAATAAAATAATTCAGAACAAATGGAATTGAGTGAGAGAAAACCGTGAAGAAGTCGAAGGTATAGTGGCAAAACATGGCGGTAGTTGCTTGAAAAATACCACTGTATTAGAAAGTACACAGTCAAGTTTGAAGACGCCACGTTGTTTAGTATTTATTTAGCATCCATAAATAGTGAACATAGATAAAATTGGTCATTGTTATGTGATACAATACTTTTATTTGAAAGGCATTAGATCAACCAATATAAGAGCTGAACTAGATTCTACTTTGGGTGAGACAACTCCTTCGTTATCAACAGTAAAATATTGGGTAGCAGTATTTGAATGATACTTTATACCAGCATCGTAGTGGTCAACCAAATGAGGTAACAACTCCAGAAATGTTGCAGAAAATCCACAAAGGGGTACTGGATGATCGTTGACTGAAAGTGCACGATCTAGCAGACATAGTAGGCATTTCAAAAAGTGCGCTAAAATTTTAAACATGAGAAAGCAGTGCGCTAGATGGGTGCGCCGCGTTTGCCCACAATGAAACCAAAGCAGCGCCGATGTTTCCATGGAGTGTTTGGCAATTTTTGCGCCGTTTCATAACCACGGATGAAATGTGGGTCCATCACTTCACACCCCATACAAAAGAACAATCAAAATAATGGATTGAAAAGGGAAAACCACCTTCAGAGATGACAAAAGATCCGTGTGAATCGCCAACTTAAAAAAGTATCAATAAAAAAATCTCTCCTTTTGCCGTGACCAGGATTCGAACCTGGGTTACCACGGCCACAACGTGGGGTCCTAACCACTAGACGATCACGGCTATTGAAGATTGTAGTTAAATTTAGTTTATGTCATGTAATAAACTGGTCCTCGTAGTTATTATTGAAGATAAATGAAGAATTTAACCAATGAGGTGTAACTTAGTTGCGGTTGATTCTACATTCTTATGATAACCCAATAATTTAGCTCATTTTCGTTATTAAAATTAGTCTTCGTAATTGATATCCATAATTTCTTGACTCATTTCATTCGACTGTTTACATTTTAAATATTATACAAGATGTCACATTCGAAAGGGAGCGGGGAGGGATTCGTGGCGTCCGCCATTTTGTGGAGTTTTGGTCACGATGGAACAGTACTCGGGGACGCATCGCACATTTTGCATACGAGCGTATTATCGTAACGGTGATTCAATAGTAACTGTTCAACGTCTGTATCGTGCGAAATATCGTACATACCACGCGCCAAGTAACGATAGCATTAGGAAATGGATCAGGATGTTCGAGAATACAGGTGCGACAGTTAAAATTCAAAACTCTGGTCGCCCTCGTTCAGTTCGCGATGAAAAACGATTGAAGAAGTTGAGGCTTCGGTTCGTCGAAATCCATCTTTATCCATCCAAAAGCGAAGCCAATCGTAAACATCAAAAAATCATTCTTACATTTGATTTTAAAGGAAGATTTGCATTTAAAAGCCTATTCAATTAGTTCAAGAATTGAAGGATACGGACCATGCTAATCGACTGAATTTTGCGACGATATGATGCAGCGATTTAACAACTTTCAAAACATACAAAGGTTTTTGTTGGGGCCGTTATGTCTGCTAAAGGAATTATTGGTCCTTATTTTCATGAAGATCAACGAGGTCGAAATTTTTTGGTCCCAGAGTTGCAGGAGTTTGCAGGTTTCAACTCAAGAACGTGGTTCCATCAAGATGGGACTACTTGCCATAACTCGATTGACTCGATGGAAGTTGTGTATGAATTATTCCCTAATAAAGTCATTTCGCGAAGGGGTAACATCAACTGGTCTCGTAGAAGCCCTGACCATAGCCCGCTTGACTATTTTGTATAGGGATACGTAAAGTTAATAAAAATAATCCAATGAACCTAACCCAATTGAAGAAAAACATGAAGTCAGAAATGGCAGCAATATCAAGAGTTTTGTGTCGACGTGTTATCGCCAATCTTCGTTCCCGTTAGAAGCAACGTAATGGTCATCATTTGGATAACATCATCTTTTCCAAATAATTTTCCAATTCATATGGTATCAAAAAACAATAAAAGTTTTTATTGCTTATAAATATTTTTTGAACTTTGTACAAATCGGTAAAATAATCTTGAGATATGAGTAATTATAAAAAAATACAATCAAATGAATGGTTCCAAATTGGTTTAAAGATAATCAAAACAAAGAAAGTAGTGGCCCATGTCTCATTTCAGTAAAAATTAAGTTTGAATAAACACTGATATCTCGAAAAATTGTTAACTACGTTTTGGGACTAGAAAGGAATGTTCCCAGTGGATTTTCCCCTCTTTTTGATACAGAGAAAACAGCTGTGTTGTATTGGTTGTTAAGACATGGTTGTAGTAGAATTCTTTGATGACGGAATTCATAGGGCGATTGAACAACATGACAAGTACCTTGAAAAATCATGAGAGATTAATTGAAATCGTTATTAAGAGTTAAATTCTAAAAATCCCGTTGACACACCTCGTATTATCTACGATCTATATCACCGAACGTAATATAGTTATTATCATACGCTTGAAGCAAAAAATGAATTAGATACACGGAAATATGTGATACGTTATGGAAACCAATTTTTTAATTGAGTTATATTTATTTCTTCACAAAAAGAATCTTTTGCCGTGACCAGGATTCGAACCTGGGTTACCACGGCCACAACGTGGGGTCCTAACCACTAGACGATCACGGCTAATCGAGATTATATCGATAAAGACATTACTTCAAAAAATCAATTGTTCATGATCTACTTTTAAATAATTAGAATTCGTTCAAACCATTTGGGTGTAACCGTATTCGATACGCTTCATTAAATGAAATCCTCATTCATGTTAAGTGAATGTATACTCACTTTTCATACTTACCGTAGTTTCGAAGATTATGTATTTAACCTATTATCAAGATCATTCTTATAGATAACCTTTATATGGATATATATAAACATCCCAATACAGGACGAGCCTACGGTATTCGCCGCCCGGGTGCAAGAACAAAATATGCCGCCCCATTCGCCCGAACGCTCAACGCACTGTTTTAGTATTGTAATAATAAGAAAACAATATGCGGGGAAATGCCGCTATCAAAGAAAGGCATTTTGCGCTTTGCGACTAAATATTTTTTGCATGATGAGGTTCTGTTATTTTTTTTAGAGACATTTTGCCTTTTGCCACCCCGTATTAGTGCCCCTCGGGTGCCATGCACCCCCGCATGGCTCAGCCCTGTCCCAATATTAAAATATTTCTACCGATTTAGTGACATCTGCGTATTTGCAGGTAGAACTAATGAAACAATCAAAATTTTAAGTATCACTGGAATTATATATATTTTTAATATAATTGATTATTTTGACGCTCTCAAGCTTATCCTATACAAAATCACATAAATTCAATAATTAGAAAATGGACGGCTTAACATTTTGGCTAACGACCCCACTGAATCTTACAAATCAACATCCAATACTTAGACATTCTTGCCAAAAAATTGGGAAAGACTCTACATTTTGGACCGGAGCTCTACTGTGGCTTCATATTTCCATCAATAACGACCTGAACAAACGGATCAAGAATAAGATGGAGATTGGTGAAATACATTTCTGACGACGGAGTTTGTCATTAAATAATTTCCATACGAAATTGTGAGGCGACCTCCAAACTATCAACAATTGTGTTCCTTTTGGATACCAAAAATCCTGACGGATTCAAAACAACAGTCTATCGGCATTCGATCGTTCAGAAAAAGCAGGTTTGAACAAATACTGACTACTTAAAAAAATATGTTTACTATCCTTTGCACCTGGAAAAGAATGTTGCAAGTGAATTTTTTGGTACTTATCGATACGATAAATTCAACGACCTATGGTGAAATGTTTAGAACATTCCGTCTTGCTATGAAAAATTAAAGGCAAAAGCAAGATCCGATCAGAGTATTTGATTGCGAACAATTTGTTTAGTCTCCTCAAACTGCGTACAGATCTGAGCATTCGTACGCGCACGTTTTATCCAGAAACATCTAATGGGACATGCACTGAGTCTGAACTGTTTATTGAAGCAAGAAGACTAGAAATTTCTATGAGCAATTGGATCGACGATTTTCGCGCACGAAAAAGCGTGTTCACAATTCCGATCTAACACCCAGTCACTACCACATGTTTCTTCATTTGGCTGTGTTGTAGGAGATGTGAAGACAGGTAGTAGAGTTCTTTGGAGACGGAATTGACAGAAAAGTGTCTTAAAATTGGTGCTTGTTGAAAAGTAGACTAAAGTACCTGTAATAATAAAATCTCTGCTTCTTTTATTTCAGTACAGTATTCACTTGATAAACACATGCTTTATTTGGTTTATATTTTGTACGCGATATTCGAAAAAAGCTATTTCAGTAATGTCAAAGAATGAGTGACTTTCATTACGTGTCGTGAATCAATTTTTAGTGAAATCTGTTGGAAAAACCCTGACAAATCCTTCGGAATTTGCAGTTCAGGTCATTAATCATACAGAATCAAAAATTACATTCCAACGATGCCGCACTCACCCTATAGTCTAATTCATCTCACGCTACTTTTTTTTTATTTATACAGAGAAGCTGTAACCGTGGTTCTGAATGGTTTAAACTCAGATGATTTCCAAGGATGCTTGAATCTTTAAAACGTCAACATCCTAATTTGTCAATTGTCAAAATTTTTTCAAAAAAATCTCCCTTTGCCGTGACCAGGATTCGAACCTGGGTTACCACGGCCACAACGTGGGGTCCTAACCACTAGACGATCACGGCTAATGGAGATTATATCGACAAAGAGATTACTTCATAAAATGACTTGTTCATGATTTACTTTTAAATAAGTGAAAATTATTCGAATCATCTAGGCGTAACCGAATTCGATACGTTTGATTAAATGAAATTCACATAAACGTTCAAGTGTGTGTACTGAAGAAATTTATTTAAAACCGTTATTGTACTCTCGAGGTTTCTGTATAATGTTAAGTATTGAACGTAATGCTCGACATTATCAGGATAGTCACAATTGGCGCCCGACGGTTTTCTCTTCTCATTCAATCAGTTTAATATCCAAACAAGTTCTAACCTAACAAATTTGGTGTCCACGGTGAGCAATTATTTTTCAAATGATAACCTCGTCAGCCTTTCTGACTCTGTAAGGGATCTGTTACCAGCAGTGATGGTGATCGTGTCTCTGGAGCAATACATTCTTTTTCTTATGTGCGTTTAGAGGGTAGCCTAGAGTCTCGCTCGAAAGCCGTTATGCAAGAGTGTATTGCACCGCATTTAAAGCGACAGTAAAAGTTGGATGAGTCAAGTAATCGGTGGAAATGACACCTTGTTATTTGAGTACGACCTCGAGGTTCGTAAACAAGATCAGCAGTGGGTGAAAATTATTAGGGAACACCTGATAAATGCGAAAATTGATTTATCGGCATTGTCGGACAGTTCCAATGAACAGCTAAGAGTACGCGTTTTACGTTTACGACCTTAACTCGACATGCTTCCTCTTCCATCGCGAACCATACGTCTTTGATAATGCAAAAGCAAAAAAATGTATTGCGTGTTTCTAAATGGGTTAATCTTAAACGATTACCAAGGATGCATCGAATCCTGAGAACATAATTGGAGTTGAATTCCAAAAATTCAATTGATACACCTCGTATTATCTAAGGCCTGTGTCGTCGAAAGTAATATAGTTATTAACATATGCCTGAAGAAAAAAATTATTAGAATTCACTGAGAAAATATGTTATGTGATTGGTCCCAAGGTGTCAATTAAAAAATGTATATTTCTTTAAAAAAATTTCCCTTTGCCGTGACCAGGATTCGAACCTGGGTTACCACGGCCACAACGTGGGGTCCTAACCACTAGACGATCACGGCTAATCGAGATTATATCGATAAACAGATTACTTCAAAAAATCAATTGTGCATTATCTACTTCAATAATTAGAATTCATTCAAACCATTTGGGCGTAACTGAATTCGATACGATTGATTGAACGAAATGCTCATTGAAGTTTAACGTGGGTGACTTACTTTTTTGAGTTAATAAATTGATAAAAAAACTTACCGTAGCTTCCAAGACTATGTATATATCTATTTAACCTAATTGAATTGAATTTTTGGAATTCAACTCTAAGCAACTATTCTAATTATGCTCTCAGGATTCGATGCATCCTTGAAAATCGTTTAAGATTAACCCATTTAAAAATACGCAATACAATTTTTTGCTTTGGCATTATCAAAGACGTATGGTTCGCGATGGAAGAGGAAGCATGCCAAGGTCGTAAACGTAAAACGCGTACTCTTAGCAGTTCATTGGAACTGTCCGACAATGCCGAAAAATCGAGCCTGGAGGTCGTACTCAAATAACAAGGTGTCATTTCCATCGATTACTTGACTCATCCAACTTTTGCTGTCGCTCTAAATGCGGTTCAATATACTCTTACATAACGGCTTTCGAGCGAGACTCTTCTTGGTAATCATCTGATGTTAAGCCAGTCAGAACTACGGTTACAGCTTCTTTGGGAAATAAAATAAGTAGCATGGGATAAATAAGACTATAGGGTGAGTGTGGCTTCGTCGGAATGTAATTTTTCGATTTTGTATGATTACTTTGTCGTAATGCAAGTATGTCAAGTTAGGGTCGTACACGGAGAACGCTTACAATCATCGGTTCCAGGCTGCTAACTTAGAACTGTCCTACAGGAACATATTTACCAGGAATAATTCCTTGGATGGATCACTTTTGTTGGACATTCTCCGCTCATTTTTACCCACAGCTAATCTTGTTTACGAACCTCGAGGTCGTACTCAAATAACAAGGTGTCATTTCCACCGATTACTTGACTCATCCAACTTTTGCTGTCGCTTTAAATGCGGTGCAATACACTCTTGCATAACGGCTTTCGAGCGAGACTCTAGGCTACCCTCCAAACGCACATAAGAAAAAGAATGTTATGCTCCAGAGACACGATCTCCATCACTGCTGGTAACAGATCCCTTACAGAGTCAGAAAGGCTGACGACGTTATCATTTGAAAAATAATTGCTCACCTTGGACACCAAATTTGTTAGGTTAGGACTTGTTTGGATATTAAATTGATTGAATGAGAAGAAAAAACCGTCGGGTGCCAATTGTGACTATCCTGATAATGTCGAGCATTACGTTCAATACTTAACATTTTACAGAAACCTCGAGAGTACAATAACGGTTTTAAATAAATTTCTTCAGTACACACACTTGAACGTTTATGTGAATTTCGTTTAATCAAACGTATCGAATTCAGTTATGCCTAGATGATTCGAATAATTTTCACTTATTTAAAAGTAGATCATGAACAAGTCATTTTTTGAAGTAATCTCTTTGTCGATATAATCTCCATTAGCCGTGATCGTCTAGTGGTTAGGACCCCACGTTGTGGCCGTGGTAACCCAGGTTCGAATCCTGGTCACGGCAAAGGGAGATTTTTTTGAAAAAATTTTGACAATTGACAAATTAGGATGTTGACGTTTTAAAGATTCAAGCATCCTTGGAAATCATCTGAGGTTAAACCATTCAGAACCACGGTTACAGCTTCTCTGGAAAATAAAAAAAAGTAGCGTGAGATGAATTAGACTATAGGGTGAGTGCGGCATCGTTGGAATGTAATTTTTGGATTTTTTATGATTAATGACCTATGGGTCGGTACTTTATTCGACAGGAACATATTTACCTTGAACAATTCGTTGGATGAATCACTTTTGTTGGATATTCTCCGCTCATTTTTATCTACTGCTGACTTTGTTTACAGATTTCGGGTTCGTTACTCAAATAACAAGGTGTCATCTCCAGTTATTACTGTACTCATCGAACTTTTGCCTTTGCTCTAAATGCAGCACAACACATTTTTGAAAATTACTTTTCACATTTGTTTTAGTTGGGTGAATAGTCCGAACGGTTAGAGAGAAAGACCCCAGACGATCCGGTATGCCTACTTGGATTAGAACGTTCAGTTTTATCATTACTCAAATATTACGCATGTTTAAATTCTCATGTAACATCTTGCCGACGATTGTTTGTTAATATTCAACTCATTAGAGAACGCACCAATGTAGTGGTTTAGACGCCGGTCAGATAACGGTCGACATTAGTTACTGAACCACTAGTAACAGCTATCTTCATTTTTTATTAAATCAACATTGGAAGTTCTCTCTCTCGGATGCATCTTCTAATTAATGTCTATATTTAAAACGCGTATTTTTCACATATACTTGTGCTAATATCTCAACTGCAATTTCCGAAGGATTTGTCAGGGGTTTTCCGACAGATTTCACTAAAAATTGATTCACGACACGTAATGAAAGTCACTCATTCTACGACATTACTGAAATAGCTTTTTTCGAATATCGAGCACAAAATATAAACCAAATAAAGCATGTGTTTATCAAGTGAGTTTTAAGTAAACACAAGTTTTTTGAAAACTTGAGTATATTACATTTTATTGAGTAGCAAAAAATAGCTGATGTACATGACTTACAATTTGAAATATAATATAATCGAATGTATCGTACCCAATTAAAAAGATTTTATTGAAAAGCCGGAAGTAATATTAGTATGCGTACTGTCTTTTTATGTAGTTGTACTAATTTATTATTAAAGAATTGTTAAATAAAGTGTTTTAGTTAATTGTAAATGAGTTTTGGTCCTTCAGAGTATTCCATCAAGTACTGATAAACTGAATTATTCTTCAAATTATTACGTGCACTACTGATAAATAATGTTGCCTTAATGGAATGCAATAAAAAATTTTGATTGATACAATAGGAATAAATTTTCAGTTATAATGATAATTAATTATCCTTGCAAAATTAATTCCACAAATAAAATATAAAAGAATACCAAAAAATTCTCTCAAAACAATATTCCTATAAATATATTAGCAAAAAAACATTAAAAAAAATTGGCATTTGAGGGAATCGAACCGAGAAAAGCAAAATCTAAATGCTGAGATCTTGACACCTCGGCCACCGTGCATTCATGGATTTACATACTGTGAAGTACCTCAAAAAGTTGTGGGCTGAGGGGCTTAGCCTAATGATTTGTACATTAGCTCAACCCATTTTTATTGAATATTACTTGGGAAATATACAATTGTTTTCATTGCACTAGATTTCGTTTATCAACAGTATTGCAGGAAAGATCTTATTCTGTTTCAATTCATGTTCTGACACGAAATCTAATCAACGCGCATGCGCCATTAGACAGAGACAGCAATACATACATTATTCTCTCTTTCTTTAAATCGGCCAGACGCTCCCACTTGTATGGGCGCCTATAGCATGCCTACTCTATCTGTAATATCTCTATGGCTACAACACAGCCAGATGAAGAAACATGTGGTAGTGACTGGGTGTTAGATCGGAATTGTGAAGGTGCCTACTGATCTGAGTATTTGTGTGAACTCGAAAGGTTTACGCGCACAAAACTTCCTACATTAAAGAAAAATGAAACACACAACACGCTTGTTCGTGCGCGAAAATCGTCGATCCAATTGCTCATAGAAATTTCTAGTCTTCTTGCTTCAATAAACAGTCCAGACACAGCGCATGTCCCATTATATGCTTCTAGATAAAACGTGCGCGCACGAATGCTCAGATCAGTAAGCATTTTGAGGAGACTAAACTCTGATCAGATCTTGCTTTTGCCTTTTATTTTTCGTAGCAAGACGGAATGTTCTAAATATTTCACAATAGGTCGTTGAATTTATTGTATTGATAAGAAGCAAAAAATTCACTTGCAACATTCTTTTCCAGGTGCAAAGGATAGTAGGTGCTTTTTCTAAGCGATCATATGCCGATAGACTGTTGTTTTGAATCCGTCAGGATTTTTGGTATCCAAAAGGAATACAATTGTTGATAGTTTGGAGGTCGTCTCACAATTTCGTACGGAAATTATTTAATGACAAACTCCGTCGTCCGAAATGTATTTCACCAATCACCATCTAATTCTTGATCCGTTCGTTCAGGTCGTTATTGATGGAAATATGAAGCCACAGTAGAGCTCCGGTCCAAAATGTACAGTCGTTGCCAATTCTTTGGCAAGAATGTCTAAGTATTGGATGTTGATTTGTAAGATTCAGTGGGGTCGTTAGCCAAAATGTTAAGCCGTCCATTTTCTAATTATTGAATTTATGTGATTTTGTATAGGATAAGCTTGAGAGCGTCAAAATAATCAATTATATTAAAAATATATATAATTCCAGTGATACTTAAAATTTTGATTGTTTCATTAGTTCTACCTGACGTTTTAAAGATTCAAGCATCCTTGGAAATCATCTGAGGTTAAACCATTCAGAACCACGGTTACAGCTTCTCTGTATAAATAAAAAAAAGTAGCGTGAGATGAATTAGACTATAGGGTGAGTGCGGCATCGTTGGAATGTAATTTTTGATTCTGTATGATTAATGACCTGAACTGCAAATTCCGAAGGATTTGTCAGGGTTTTTCCAACAGATTTCACTAAAAATTGATTCACGACACGTAATGAAAGTCACTCATTCTTTGACATTACTGAAATAGCTTTTTTCGAATATCGCGTACAAAATATAAACCAAATAAAGCATGTGTTTATCAAGTGAATACTGTACTGAAATAAAAGAAGCAGAGACTTTATTATTACAGGTACTTTAGTCTACTTTTCAACAAGCACCAATTTTAAGACACTTTTCTGTCAATTCCGTCTCCAAAGAACTCTACTACCTGTCTTCACATCTCCTACAACACAGCCAAATGAAGAAACATGTGGTAGTGACTGGGTGTTAGATCGGAATTGTGAACACGCTTTTTCGTGCGCGAAAATCGTCGATCCAATTGCTCATAGAAATTTCTAGTCTTCTTGCTTCAATAAACAGTTCAGACTCAGTGCATGTCCCATTAGATGTTTCTGGATAAAACGTGCGCGTACGAATGCTCAGATCTGTACGCAGTTTGAGGAGACTAAACAAATTGTTCGCAATCAAATACTCTGATCGGATCTTGCTTTTGCCTTTAATTTTTCATAGCAAGACGGAATGTTCTAAACATTTCACCATAGGTCGTTGAATTTATCGTATCGATAAGTAGCAAAAAATTCACTTGCAACATTCTTTTCCAGGTGCAAAGGATAGTAAACATATTTTTTTAAGTAGTCAGTATTTGTTCAAACCTGCTTTTTCTGAACGATCGAATGCCGATAGACTGTTGTTTTGAATCCGTCAGGATTTTTGGTATCCAAAAGGAACACAATTGTTGATAGTTTGGAGGTCGCCTCACAATTTCGTATGGAAATTATTTAATGACAAACTCCGTCGTCAGAAATGTATTTCACCAATCTCCATCTTATTCTTGATCCGTTCGTTCAGGTCGTTATTGATGGAAATATGAAGCCACAGTAGAGCTCCGGTCCAAAATGTAGAGTCGTTGCCAATTTTTTGGCAAGAATGTCTAAGTATTGGATGTTGATTTGTAAGATTCAGTGGGGTCGTTAGCCAAAATGTTAAGCCGTCCATTTTCTAATTATTGAATTTATGTGATTTTGTATAGGATAAGCTTGAGAGCGTCAAAATAATCAATTATATTAAAAATATATATAATTCCAGTGATACTTAAAATTTTGATTGTTTCATTAGTTCTACCTGCAAATACGCAGATGTCACTAAATCGGTAGAAATATTTTAATATTGGGACAGGGCTGAGCCATGCGGGGGTGCATGGCACCCGAGGGGCACTAATACGGGGTGGCAAAAGGCAAAATGTCTCTAAAAAAAATAACAGAACCTCATCATGCAAAAAATATTTAGTCGCAAAGCGCAAAATGCCTTTCTTTGATAGCGGCATTTCCCCGCATATTGTTTTCTTATTATTACAATACTAAAACAGTGCGTTGAGCGTTCGGGCGAATGGGGCGGCATATTTTGTTCTTGCACCCGGGCTGCGAATACCCTATGCTCGGTCCTGTATTGGGATGTTTATATATATCCATATAAAGGTTATCTATAAGAATGATCTTGATAATAGGTTAAATACATAATCTTCGAAACTACGGTAAGTATGAAAAGTGAGTATACATTCACTTAACATGAATGAGGATTTCATTTAATGAAGCGTATCGAATACGGTTACACCCAAATGGTTTGAACGAATTCTAATTATTTAAAAGTAGATCATGAACAATTGATTTTTTGAAGTAATGTCTTTATCGATATAATCTCGATTAGCCGTGATCGTCTAGTGGTTAGGACCCCACGTTGTGGCCGTGGTAACCCAGGTTCGAATCCTGGTCACGGCAAAAGATTCTTTTTGTGAAGAAATAAATATAACTCAATTAAAAAATTGGTTTCCATAACGTATCACATATTTCCGTGTATTTAATTCATTTTTTGCTTCAAGCGTATGATAATAACTATATTACGTTCGGTGATATAGATCGTAGATAATACGAGGTGTGTCAACGGGATTTTTAGAATTTAACTCTTAATAACGATTTCAATTAATCTCTCATGATTTTTCAAGGTACTTGTCATGTTGTACAATCGCCCTATGAATTCCGTCATCAAAGAATTCTACTACAACCATGTCTTAACAACCAATACAACACAGCTGTTTTCTCTGTATCAAAAAGAAGGGAAAATCCACTGGGAACATTCCTTTTTAGTCCCAAAACGTAGTTAACAATTTTCTGAGATATCAGTGTTTATTCAAACTTAATTTTTACTGAAATGAGACATGGGTCACTACATTCTTTGTTTTGATCATCTTTAAACGCACTAACCAACTTTCGAACCATTCAATTCCTTGTATTTTTTTATTATGCGTCATATCTTAAGATTATTTTACCGATTTGTACAAGGTGTTCAGAAAGGGTATCGGGTATTTATAAGTTCAAGTAAACAAAAAATATTTATATGCAATAAAAACTTTTCATGTTTTTTGACACCATATGAATTGGAAAATTATTTGGAATAGATGATGTTATCCAAATGATGACCATTACGTTGCTTCTAACGGGAACGAAGATTGGCGATAACACGTCGACACAACGCTCTTGATATTGCTTCCATTTCTGCCTTCATGTTTTCCTTCAATTGGGTTAGATTCCTTGGATTATTTTGACAAATCTTTATACAAAATAGTCAAGCGGGCTATGGCCGGGGCTTCTGGGAGGCCAGTTGATGTTAACCCTTCGCGAAATGATTTTATTAGAGAATAATTCATTCACAACTTCCATGTTCACAAAATGTTACCGTTCGATACGAAATACTCATTGATGTTTAACGTGTGTGTGACTAACTTTTTTGAGTTAATAAATTGATACCGTGGTTTCGAAGACTACATTTAACCTAATGTTCGACCATTATCAAGATCATTCTCATATATATATATATATATATAAACATCTTTATATTAAAATGTGACATCTGCATATCTGTATGTTTGTTGGTAGAACTAATGGAACCGTTAAAACTTTAAGTATCATTATAATTTATCAATCTAATTAATTATTATAACGTTCTCAAGAATAAGCACATAAATTGAAAGAGAAACGGTTAACATCTCCACTAGAACCAGTAGATATCTTCCACATTTACAACCGCAAACAGTCTTCCCAAAAATAGGAAACGACTCCATATTTTGGACTATAACCCTACTGTGGCATCATGAGATTTCACATCAACAACGAACTGAACGAATTAAGAGAGAAACATTTGATTTTCTGGCTGGTCACTGACATGGCAGTTAATAACAACTTCAGATTCTACGAACAAGCCATAAAGACAGCAGACCATCTACTCTACGAAAATTCTTGTCTTTTCAGTAAAAAGCTGATGTATCTCGAAGGAGTAGTGTTAACACATTGGGAAGTGGGACAGACTAATTTGAAAGGAGTGTACGTTCCTAAGTGGCAGCAAACTGAGATGCAGAGTATATCTGAAAATATGTTTTCCTGTATACATGCAGAGCGGCTTGAAAGCCAAAACGATTACTTAAACAATCTAATCGAATATACATGCAAAACTTGTTTTCTTAACATGAAATTACCTTGAGAACCTTACATAGCAAAAATTAAATGCACCGATACAGGGTGGCACTTAAATATTAACATGCATCTATTGGAGTTGTCTTTATTTTAATAGATACTAATACATTATTAAAATTTTTATATTGAGACGAAAAAATATAACCGATATAAGTTCCGATCTAGCCGCTACCAAATCGTTCAACAGTGTGGAAGACGTACCAGAAATCCAAACGGGCTCTGTTGCCGACACGCAGCGTTCTAGATGACCGGTATCGGTAAGGAATAACGAAAATATGGAAGCAGTTGCACTAACGTTAGCTGAGCAGCCGAACCAATCTGGGAGAACTTCAAATATCCGATCATTATTTGAGACGACTTCTGAAACGCATGCACTATCAAGTTTACCGTCCGCATCTACTCCACGCGCACTTCACGAGGATGATTTCGATCGCAGATCGGAATTTTGCAAGTAGTACCTTGGATGCAGTCCGGATGATCAAAGATGGAAAGATTCTAAATTGTGAATACTTGGTTGTTGAATGATACATTCAGGAATACAAATTAAGTTTAACTTAATTCATAATTTTCAAGTAGTACAAGTCATAAATGTTTTGAATTTTAAAATAAATGTTTCATTGATTGCTTCATGCTTCATTTATTGCTTCATGCTTCATTTAATTTTTTTTTCTTTAGTGTTAAGGGATCAGGACGGTCACATTTATATAAGAGAAAATAAAGGACGATTATTAGCTGGTGGTTTTGAACCTTTAGCAAAGCCAGCGTATGAAGATGGAAAAATCCCCGGTAAGATGTTCAACATTTTTCATTTCTTTAAAACCAACAAAAACTAAAAGTACGTATATTTTTCTATAACGATTATGCTTTTTTAATACCAATTTCCACAAATTTTGGTATATACAGTAATGTTATAAAGTAATGTATGAAACATTACGAAAACATGTAACATACGAAAATGATCCCAGAAATACCTACAGATGGAATGGTCTTTGCCTTTTTTGGACCCGGTTCTTCCTTTTTAGTCGATTGTTTTGATTGTTCTTTTGTTTCGGGTGTGAAGTGATTCGGCTTTATTTCTGTGAAACAATGTAAAACATTTGATGGAAGCATCTTTACGACGCTGTTTTTGTTCCATTATGAGCAAACGCGGCCCCCATCTTGCGTACAGCTTCCTCAAGTATAAATTTTCAGTTGATATGCTATATACCGCACTATTTGAAATGCCTTCTGTGTTTGCTAGATCGCACACTTTCAGTCAACGATCATCCAGTACCCCTTTGTGGATTTTCTTCAGCATTTCTGGAGTCGTCACCTCATTTGGTCGGCCAAAATAACGAAGAAGCAGTCTCACCCAGGTAAAAGTATTGTATCACATAACAATGACCAATTTTTTTTATATTTATTAATTCACTGAAAATATTCACTTCCGGTGGTTACCAAACAAATACTTAACAACGTAGCGTCTTCAAGCAACTCCCGCTATTTCTAGATCAGATCAGGTACTTCTGGTACCATCCTCGTATGTATAATCGTTGTAGCGAAAGTATGTAAACCACGCTCATATACAGCCATTACAGGTTGTTCAAATACTTTTTAGGCTTAATAAGCTCTAAAACAAAAAATTAAATTTGACTTTCGTAGCTTCAACAAAGATATTCCAAAAATTTTTCTTGAAAATTCAAATACAAAATAGTAGGTTACGATAAAAGAGATTGTAAGAGTTGTCCCATTTACAATAATTTATAGAATATCTATAGAATACTTGAAAAGAAAAAAATATTGAAAAGCACATATTTGAACAAATCATTGATGTGTGTCATCACT
This sequence comes from Diorhabda sublineata, assembly GCF_026230105.1. Lineage (NCBI taxonomy): Eukaryota > Metazoa > Arthropoda > Insecta > Coleoptera > Chrysomelidae > Diorhabda > Diorhabda sublineata. The sequence continues at coordinate 20,211,082 of NC_079476.1, forward strand.
AATCACTAAATAATTACGAAAAGGTGTGAGCTACTATTTACTAGTAACTATGACCAAAAGGAACTTGTCTTTATGATCAACGAACGTAAAAAATTCTATCATGTAATGAGAAACAAAACCTGATGGAGCACAATTAATTTAAAAGGTCTCACCTGTGACTGTGACTTGTACTAAATAATTTAGAAAGGTTGATTAAATCTCAATATTGTTGTAATGATGGGCAGTACACAGGCGAATATATTTTCCAAAGTATAGATAAAAGTGATTTTAGTGCGAGGCTCTAATAAAAAAAATTGTCAAGCTCAAGATGTTAGGACTACAATTAATGACACACAAATTTAAATTTTCATTATATTTTTAGCTAGCAGCAAAGAAAGAAAATTGCCTGAAGATTGGGATCACTTTCACGTATTACTCGAACAACTCCTTCATAGAGTACCCTACTTAGGCACCGTGGTTCTAGATAAACTTTGTAATGGACCAGAAGCTTTCAGTCCAGATTGTAAGTGGATAGTAGGAGAAGCTCCTGAAGTAAGTCCTAACACATTATATGTGTATATATTTGTTCCAATTAGTCTCAAATAATATTAACTATAAATCGTTATCATTAATTTCTTAGATAAGAAATTATTTGATTGCTGCTGGTATGAAAACTGTGGGAATCGCAGCAGCTGGTGGAGTCGGAAAAGCAACGGCAGAAATAATTGTAAACGGAGATACCGAATTTGATATGTACGAGCTGGAAGTTTCCAGATTTCTAGGATTACATAATAACAGAAAATTTCTAAGAGATAGAGTCAAAGAAGTGCCTGGGTTGCATTACGGACTTATATATCCCTTTCATGAATTTCAAACAGGTACCTGCCACAATATTTCGCTTTTATTCCTAGCTTTTGATCAATTCATTTTTATATCATAAACAACTTTTATAATTTATAAAAATCGATAATTCATTTATTAAAAGTTTGTCTAAAATATCTGTCATCGTCGTGACTTGGATTCGAACCTGGGATGCCGCGGCCACCTCGTTAGGTTCTAATCGCTAAACAATCACGACTCTGACAGATTACATCTAGTTATCTTTTGCTTAATATTATAAATCACAATTATTTATCAAACAATATGAATCATTCAGATATAAAAAATTCGAAATATCATTTAAATTACAATCATTTCAAATATTGAAATTTTGTAGGTAGAAATCTCAGGATGTCTCCTGTTTATCCCAAATTACGAGAAGCTGGAGCTGTTTTCGGGCAAGTTATGGGCTATGAAAGACCCAGTTGGTTTGACCCACAGCAAGTGGGAGGTGAACACTTTTATTAAATTTTAATTAATTTGTCTTTACCTGAAATTCATTGGGGATAAAATATTTTTCACACTCAGTGTGTTTCTAATTTTATGCGAAAAAATTCAAGAAGTATCTATAAAATTATGACAGAATTTTTCCGTAAGAAAATGCTAGTAGATGACACAATAGATTGTCTCATAGCAGACTCAGAAATATAAAAAGAAAGAAATTTTATTTTCGATTGGATAGGGTGGTTAGCAAATGAATGAAGTTTCTAAATCTTGGAAAATAAAAAGTAACACAATGAGCTCCGAATGAATAATGACTAATCTAGATCGAGGTTGCCCATACTTCATCACCATTATAATGTTAAAAAATACTATAAATGAATTGGTGTGAATTCGAATGCCATTATTAATACTAACTATATTTTCTAAAGAACCAGGAGTTCGACGAAATTGCATTCATCTACCTTTCTCTCAGATTGTACTGAATATGTATATTCAAATAAGCTCTACAAGATGATTCAAATGGCCAAACAGTTGACAACCCCCTACTATAATGGTGACACGCTATTTTATTTAGACAGTCCAGTAGGGGTTATTTGAATAATTGAGGATCTTAATTAACACCTTGAAAACCAAATCAAGTAGGTATGTTTTGATTAATGTGTCACGTTCTCTGTGATACAAAGGATCTGTTGTGTCCTGCTCTTTCCCTGGAGGTACTCATGAATTGTTAATTAACAGAAGAAATAGGAAAATTTGAATACTTTCAACGTGGATGTGCAGAGGCAGAACCTGATATTAATATTAAGAATAGAATTGACAGACAAGGGATAATTTTAATCAAAGGAGGTCACTTCGTAATATACTTTCTGCTGTTTTATGAAAATATAGCATAAACACTTGATGTGATTTTTGTAAATACTACTAATGAAGAAGTAAGGATTCGGGTGTAATGACAGAAAGTTGTTACAACTGGTCAGATAAAAAATGAAAAGCATAATAAACTCAATTATTAGAAAATATTATATATTCGAATTTCTTGGTGTCATAAAAAAAACTTTATCAAGTGCTTTAGTCATGGTATTTTTACATCCTGGCACAAAACACACAATAACTGTCGTATTTACTTTGTATCATGTGTTCAGTGTTTCTACTACAGTAGAAAAACAGTTTTGAGAAAGTTACATATAACATTTTTAAATATTTTTTTATTGTATTCATTTTCGCTCTTATATATTCTGAAGAAATCTGTTTTGGCTTTAGGATACATTACTAATAAAATTTTTGCTTGCTATTCTACTCAATGGTAATTCATCATTTTGTCTGTAGTGGAAGATGCTCAAGATTGGTCCACTCCTTATAGAATGGCATATACAAATACTTTTGGTAAACCTCCATGGTTTGAATTTGTAGCAAAAGAATATCAAGCTTGTCGAGAAAGAGTTGGTATTAGTGATTATTCATCATTCACTAAAATCGACCTCTGGGTAAGTATTATAACTCTATCTAAAACTTGAAATTAAAATTTTACTTAACCTTAAAATAAATAATATATTAGTGACCTGTTCTTTTACAAACAATGTAAATATGCTCCACAAGTTAGTATTAAATGTAGTTGGACTATAATATGTGCCATTTGTCTTTAACTAGTTTGACTAGTAGTACAATAGAAATTGAAATTATGGAGTCTATCAGGATAGATTACTCTTACAAATAGAAGAGAAAAACTTGTGATGATTAAAAAATCAAAAATAGTTATCTATGCAACAAGTGCAGTTTTTGCACGAGTTGCATACAATATTTTTTCAACGTTTTAATCAGTTATAACAAAATAAATAGCGTAATTTAAGAGCAAAATATTTAATTATTGCACTATTGCAATAAAGATCCACTTTTTCCAGTAAATATAGTTTATTGCATTAACTTAGAAAAAATAAATTATTTCATTCGGGTATATAATTGAAAAAAAATATCAAATTAAAAAAGTATCGATGAAAAAAAAATGTCTCCTTATGCCGTGACCAGGATTCGAACCTGGGTTACCACGGCCACAACGTGGGGTCCTAACCACTAGACGATCACGGCTATCGAAGATTGTATACACCATTATTTGTTTGTATAAGGGCCGGTTTCATAATACATTTAAAGAAAGCTCTAAATTTCATATTCATTTTATTTTTAAAATTATTGAAAAATTGACATACATTCGCATTAAAAAAATTACGAATAATATTCTCCACTCGTAAAATTGTTATTTGTTGAATCCAATGTTGATCAATTTATTATTTTGTTGTAGTCCAAGGGTGGCGAGGTGGTTGACGCTTTACAATATATTTGCTCAAATGACGTAGACATACCAGTAGGCAGTATCATTCACACTGGAATGCAGAATAGATACGGTGGTTATGAAAATGACTGTTCTTTGGCCCGAATTTCAGAAAATCAGTAAGTTGATTTTTTTTAGTATCAATCAATCTGGATATTATTACCGTTAGTAGCTCCCTCTCGAAAGAATTCTTCAATTCCTATTCATATTATTGAATTAACTATATTGTTAATAATGCTTTTGCTTGCATATTAGGAGCAAATTTCACACTTTATTATACTCACTTCTCCAAAAGTCGTGTAATCTTATTGTATCGTAAGTCATAACTACTGTTTTTTTAGGCTTACAAAGTTACTTTGTTACAAGCTAATATCAAAGAGAAGATTTTTATCTACATGATCCAGTTTCTTTCACTTAGGACCAATTTTACAAGTGAAGTTTAAACCTGAAACGTCGATTTAAACTACAGATAAACCAGTCCTCAAATTGTCACAAAATAAATGTGTTGTGACTTCATACTTTAAATTTTCTATAGGGTTTGAAATATAGGGCGTAAAACGTTTTCAGAAAGTCTTTTATAAAGGACTAACTCGTTATTCAATTTTTCATTACTTGAATCATAATATTGAGCAAAAATGAACAGAAAATATGTCTCTGATGCATGTGCTAATGTTCTAAATTCTACTTATCTCCATTAATAATGATGATATAGCTGTAAGTACCTAAAATATGTACACATGTTTTAATTTAATAGATAAATATATTGATTTTCAGTTATATGATGATTGCTCCTACAATCCAACAAACTAGATGCAAAGTATGGCTTCAGAAGCATCTTCCGCCGACTGTTACGATGTCCGATGTAACGAGTATGTTTACGGCGTTATGTATAATGGGACCATTTACCAGACAACTTCTCTCTGAATTGACTGATACAGACCTGAGTCCCAAAAACTTTCCATTTTTCACATTCAAGATGTTAGATGTTGGATTGGCAAATGGAATCAGAACTATGAACTTAACTCATACAGGAGAATTGGGATATGTACTTTACATACCAAACGAAGTAGGTACCACGCTTATTTTTTATGTTCATGGTACTAAAAGACACTAGGTACTAAAAGAAAGCAAACAGTTTATGATTACTTCTTGTAATTTCTTCAATCTCTTTGCATCCTCCTTAGACTTGAAAAATGTTTTAATATTATTAATTTATCAATGCCTTCCTCCTCTATCCTTCCCCCCTTTTAAATATACTAATAATCGTGGTAATTGTATTGGTTTTGTCAAATCATAAATTTACTTACCTTACTTCAAATCTTACATTCGTTAAGATTTATTGTACACTGACCGATCCTAATGGATCGTAGTTAAGTGATTCCAAGTGTCCCTTATACACTTGAAGTTCTACTAACGTATAAAATTACTTACTTTTATTTTATATTTATGTACAATAGGATTTTGGTATTTAAAAGGGGGTTTCTAAAAGACACGAGTTTCTTAATAGTCTGGTATTCTTCGAGTAAGGTAATCAGATTATTGAAACCAAGTTTAACTAATTATTTTTCTTGTTTAACAAATAGTTTCTTCCAAAGTAGTTTTAATTTTTTAATACAAAAAATATGGTCAATCATCATTGGTTCTATGTTTCAGAATTAACGAAATAAGGCTACTTTCAATTTTTTGAGTTTTATTTGCCTTAAAATCCAAAAACAAAATGAATATCACCTTCTGACTATAAAGAATTATACACTATAAAACATTAGGAAATACTGAGTATTACAACCCTGGCTCCTGCAACCAAACTTCTATCTATATTAATGCATTCAGATCGGGTGACTTTGCTGGCCGGTCCATAACACTAAAATTAAATGTTCTTCAAGAACCCAGTCCCAATGCGTGCTATGTGTGAACGGACATTATCATGCTTTAATATGAGTATCAGTTTACCGTCCTCAAGCCATCACACCTCCTCCACTTTATGCATTTAACTAATGAATGTGGCCCGGGTTCTAGGTCTAAAATCTTTCAAACTATCATTTGTTAAAATATTAAATCAGGACTCGTCGGTGACCAAGATCATCTCCCAATCAGCAACTCTCTGATTCAGGTGTTCTCAGCTGAAAGCTAAACTCTTTACGTTATGTTGCGATAGTACGAAGGTTAATTGTTGTACTGCTGTCTTAGTTTCAATCCATGTTCCTTCAATCTGTTTTTAACCATTTGATAGTTAATATATCTCTTATGTTGAAATTAATTTTACTTAGATAATTTTCTATTGCACTAAATTTGAATTATTTTATTTTGACAAACAAATTTCTTACTTTTAACAATAATAACAAACAATGTTGCATCCTCATGTTTAACTGTCAAAAATGCTATCGGGCTTTGCTATTAGTTGAAATATTCTCGAGTCGTTATTATTGAATTCAATATACTTTGGTTTGATGTTTCGGCAGGCGTCAATAACGAAGCAAACTAATAATTTTTATATAGAATGCGCAAATAAGTTGTATGTAATTCCATACTTATTACCAGATGTGGATAGGAGATTAATTCTTTGTACTATGATCGGAATTATTCTGTTTGGTGATACAGTATCATCCATAAATTTTCTAACAGTGCTTTTGAGAGTACTATATATATATACATATACATATATATATATATATATATATATATATATATATATATATATATATATATATATATTGTTATGGTATGAATATATCCAAAATAAATTATGAAATAATAATAAGATATAAATAAAGCAATAAGTTCAGTTCTGTTATTCGGTTATTTAGAGCAGTTTATCACAATAAAATAAATAACATTCTTTATATTAAGTTTTGGCCAACACTATATTCTAAATTTTTATTTAATTTTGACAAATCCTGTATAATCAAAGAATTTAATCCATAAATTGACAGATAAAAACAGGAGCACCAACTTCAAAAATTTGTGTGACATACCAACATAAATTTTAAGGTTATAAATGATAAAATATAAAAATTTTGACAACTGCAATGATAAAATTAATAACATAGGAATGAAATAAATACAACAAAGAAATTATAGAATAATATTATTTGAATAAAGTCACAATAATTTAAAAATTTAGAAATGACAATTTAGTAACTAACTTTTAAAATAAATATCATTGGTTAAAAAAAAACAATGAAGAAAAGAATCAACAACGAAAAAAAAATTTTTTTGGCAAGAGAAAAAAGAGTAAAATAATTTTAATTGAAATTTAAAAAAATTAAAATCTTGTTAAAAAAGGCATAAAATATTCGAAGGATTGATAATTAATAATTGTATAAGTGTAGTAATAAGAAATTAATGAAAACAATTAAATAAAGTGAAATAAGTGAGAATACTCACAAAGGGACAATTTCCAAGATAAAGAAGTTGTGAAAAGGAAAAGAACAGGAGTGGAATTACAGCGGAGTATCTGTTTATTCTGCAAGGCCGTAACAATTTCCAATTAAAAAAAAAAATTAAAAAATACAACATAACAAACACTTAAGGTACTGTTCTATTAAGTTTAAGTATTTCTTTTAGTATATAATATTTGAGTTCACATTTCCATATAATTTAGTTTTGAGTGTAATTATGAGTATGAATGAATGAATGAATGTTTGTAAAATAAAATAATTGTAATAGCTAGTTAAGAAATTGTATATTTTGAATATTTTATTCATTATAAAGAACAGACCCGGTCTTAAAACTATTATAATCTGACCTTATAACCATAACAATTTATCGCAATAAAATTTTTTAATTTGACCTCACAATATAATACCCTGAGAATAAAAAAAATAATAATAACATAATAAAATAAAGAAATTCAAATAATTATTAATGGCGCCCAAATTAAAATCTGATTTTATTTAAAAAAAAAAAAAAATTTTATAAAAATAAACATTACACATTATCATACCATAACAATATATATATATATATATATATATATATATATATATATATATATATATATATATATATATATATTTGTGCGCATGTGTATCGTTGTGCGGAGAGCGAATGATCTCTTGTATATGTGGAGAGCTCATGAGAACCACGTGTGCCTTGACAAACCCCAGTTCTATGTAAGATGTTTCTTTTATTGTTCTCATTAACAGCCTTTTTTATGACAAGTTATTTATTTGGTTAACCTTAACAGATGTAAAAGGAGCATTTAATTTATTTAAGAAAATTATTATAATAGAAGTATGTTTAGAAATTCATTTTTATTTTGTGTTCATTCTTTTTAATGATTTCTTTCATATCTTTGTCTCCACTCTTCTCTCTTATTAATGTCTATTTGTAGTTTCTCCTTCTTAATAATATTCTCAACATAAAATCCTTACTCATTTGACACCGATTCCTTTTGTTATTAATAAACTAAAAAATTTTAGTTCGCCTTACATGTATATACAAGTCTGATACAAGCTGGAGAAAAGTATGGTATTACACAAGCTGGATATTATGCAACAAGAGCGCTTCGAGTTGAAAAATTCTATGCGTTCTGGGGACAAGATCTTGATACCACTACTACTCCATTAGAATGTGGTCGAGTTTGGAGAGTCAAATTCGATGTAAGTATTGTAACAAACAGATTATAGAAAATTTCAATAAATTGTATCAGATTTGTATCTGATTAATGAATTTATTTTGTGAATATATAATTGCAGAGCCTGTCAAATCTTTTCAATTAAAAAAAATCTTTAAAATTTGTTATGTATTTTACAGTATTAATTTTGTTTGATAACAAACTAAATAAAGTTACTGTCTAACCAAACGTGAACAAGAAAACAATAAAAGGAAAATAATAATACATCAATATATCAGCAATAAACTTACAATACAAGACATCTCATCGTCTTGTATGTTGAAGGTATGTCAATACTTCAGGATTTGTAACTAATGCATTAAACATTTTACACAATGTTAAACATTTATACGAAAGTTTTGAGATAGACAAATAAAACTAAACATTTAAAATTATCAAAACATTTTTCCATTTAGATTAAGGTACCTTTCAAACATGTGATTTGACTGAACAGCGTATTACCCATCAATTCGATGTTTTGACTGTTCAAAAACTTTTTGTTTGACCTGATATTTGAGAGCTCCTATTGTCGTTGAGAAGTACGATTCGTCTTCTGCGATTGGGTTATCTTCTAATTATTCTCATGTCCAGCGAAACAACTTCGTGAATATCTTACATATGTATATTTTTTTCTGTATTGCATCAATATAGACAGTTAATTATTTTTTGTATTTAGAAAAAATTTCTTTCTACTCACAGACACTTGAGTTATATTAATAAGAGTAATATTCTTGTTCCACATATTGAAATACATTTCCTAAGGAAAAAATTATCTTCATGATTTTTGTACATACATCAAAAACAGTTATTTTTAGTTATATTGTGTTCCATCAATGTAACCATAACAATATATTGAAAACAAAGCACATAATTATCTATATTTTTCAATATATTTCAGAAAAAGGTGGATTTTATTGGTAGAGATGCTTTACTAAAACAACGAAAGGAAGGAGTCAAAAGAATGTACCTACAACTTATTTTAGAAGACCATGATGCAGAAACTGACCTTTGGCCTTGGGGAGGTGAACCAATTTATAGAAATGGTAAACATGTTGGATTAACTACGACAACTGGTTATGGATTTACTTTCAAAAAACAGGTGAAACATAGTCTTCTCAATTATAATTGGTGACAGAAGAAAGTAACATTGAACATTAAATTATAAAATTTGTTAAGAATTTCAATACATGGTTTGGAGAAATTTTAAAAATGCTGAACAAAAAGTTTTTAATATGATGCCACATTTTTCAATCTTGTGCTGCTAGTATATAGCTTCTGCCTCCGGTTATGGTACCCACAGTATTTGTTTTGTACATTGATCGTAAGTTATTCCAGACACAAGTCCATAGGAGTTCCCCATAAGACATAGCTTCTTCAATAACTGTATAAACTAGCCTGAATGTGGTTTCGCTTTTCAGTAATGTATTCTTAGATGCTTGTCTAAAAGTCATAGACAAAAACTGACAACAGATCAGAATTCATTGGAACATGAATAAAGATTCATTTTTAGAGTTAATCTCATTTCTTTTCAATAATACATATTTTTATTCCAGTCCTCTCCTTCAAACCTTTCTCCATCAAAAAATACTTTGATGGTATTATCGGCCAAGTACCAAATAATGGTTTGAACGAAATCCCGTTTACATTTAATAGTTATTTCTGGATACGATATTTATGCGCAGATTCCATAACTCCATCGTAAGAGACTAGTACAGGAAACCGTGTAGTTCAAGAAGATATCTTAATTACTATTCATACCATAATCAGTCTATGAAAGTAAATTTGGTCAAACAAATGGAAAATAGAGTATTAAAGATCTTTAATCCCGTTTTCTATTTAAAAAACTTGAATATCCTCCTGAATATTTTCTTAGATAACTCTTACCCTAAACCTTTATTGTGCAAACTGTTGTTCAACACATCGTCATCCATAGATAAACATAATTCTATTAACCTCAACTTTACCTCTAAATCAAACAATCTTTCTGAACTGACTCAAAGTCACACAATTTATACTTCTTTACCATTTATAAGAGAGATTACTTCTAGTCTCACCAAACTTTTAAACTATAATAATAAATTCAAGATTGCTAATAGAACAGTTTTAACAATCTGTCTTTTCCAAAGTAAAAGATAAAACTTTCACTTACCAATGTTGTATATAGTAAAGACTATAACCAACAATACATCGATCAAACCTGAAGATCCTTATCCAATAGAATCATTTCTCACAAAAGTGATTACAGACTATATCCAGAAAGATGTATACTAGGTGATCATGCTGATCATCAGATGGATTTTGACACTGAAAGCGTATTAACAACTGAAAAACACTGATTTTATTTCGTAAATGATCATAATCAAATAATATTCATACTTTAATTGTGTAATTTTCATGTCATTTAGTTCACCATTTCAAGACTTTTATTATGAACAATAATTGTTTCATTTTAGATCTGTCTTGGTTTTGTTGAAAACTACGACGAAAATGGAATACGGAAAACCATTAATAATGATTATATTACTAGCGGAGATTTCGAAGTTGATATTGCTGGAATCAGGTAATATTCTGTTAACTTTAACTGTTATTTTTTTATGGAGAAATTGATTTATTATTTTACTCAATCAATTAATAAGCGGTAATAGGCCGCCTCATGTTGTTATCTCAAAAACGTGGAATATTGAAAAAATGATTAAAGTATATTTACTTTTACCTCTTTTTTGACTAAAAATCTTTCAACATAAATCTAGTTACAGTCGCGGACTTTTTAGCACTTTTATACCATACCATAAAAAAATTCAATTTTGTATTATACATTCCACTTCGCCTAGTTGATTATAATTTAAAATTAAACTTTTATTTGTAGAAGAAAAAAATTCTTTCAGGTTTTCTGTCATTTGTTTTTAAATTTATTAAAAAAAGCTGTTCAACATATTATATAGTTAATGTGCTCTTCTTATCTACTTTTGTTCAATTTGAATGCATTTGAATTTATCTCTAGTGGTGACCCTAATAATATTTGATTTGTTATTTATTTCTACCATGTTTTCCTTTCTTTCAGCTCCACTTCGATATCAAATCATTTTTGCTTGAATGCTATATTGCAATCGCTTCTAGTCTTGTATAATGAATGCAAATATTTTCATTAGACACTTTTATTGTATTATATTTCGATGTATGTTTCATTAAGTTATAAAATTGCAGTTAAAATATTTTTGATCTTTACTTATATGTATTATTTAACACTTTGACATCATTACATTAAGTACTCTTTATGTTTCAGGTACCATGCCAAAGCTAATCTTCATTCACCGATTCTTCCAACTAAGCACCCAGACCAAGAGCGAGATGCTTATCAAGCTACAAGAGGAAAAGGTCAAGAAGATGCTGCTCCTCAAATTGTAAAATCTGTATGAAAAATAACTGAAGCGACAATTTAACAACTAAGAAAAAATTGTGAAATATTTATGAATGTACGAAATATGATGTAGTAAATATATCATTTGTTTCAAACTTCAAAGATATGTTTGAAAATTTGTAGTTAAAACTATAAAATTCATTAATTTACCAATTTCAAGTATAATTTATATTCGTGTATATACAATTTTAGTAGTTTGTACCCAAAACATGGTAGATGAAAAGGAGCAGAAAAAAATACAAGCACTTAAAATTGTTTCTTCGCTCCCACAAGGGCGAATTTGAAAATGCTTTTTATTCATAAAAATTATTAAGTCTTAAATTTATCAAAAGAGAAGTAATAAAAAATTTCTTGTGGATAACTTAGAGACAGCGTAGGTAAATTTATTTGTTTGCAAATAGATATTTATGAACGGTTACTTTTGAATTTATTTCAAATAATTAGTGCAATAATTAAATATGAAGAATCGTATTTGATTTATCACTTGAGTGCCAACCTGTAGCACGTTCTTTATCATCCTAGTTTTGGGTCACTGTTAGCAGTAAAGAACAACGAATTATAAATATATTTATTTGTTTGTTTTTATTGTACATCTTTCGATTTTTTGTTAAAACTTTTTAGACTTCTAATACAAAATAAAATATATCATACGTTTTTACATCTTTTTTTTTTCAAATCCTTCTGAATGATCTTAGAAACCTCACAGTTTAGCAATCAAATTCGTTTTTTCAATTCTTCCAGATTTTTTATTATCGATTCTGTTACTAAATTAAATGAAAAAATATTTTGTTTTCATTGCAAATTTGGTTTGATATTTTGAAAGGTAGTACTATTCGTACTCAACGGATTATTTTATTAAATATTGCATTGCGTTATAACGATTACTGTAGTATACAGAAAACTTGGACGTCTTAAATATATACAGTATTACCCTCCATTATGTAAATAGATTAATTCTTGCTTCAAAATTAACTACTTTCAAGTAGGATGCCTAAAATTTTGAAAGAATATTAATAGAAATAATCACACAGCGTATCCGTTAGGGTAAATTCTATCAATTAATATATTTGAAAAATATATCAGCAGCTTAAGAATGGGTACTTAAAATGACAAATCGGCACACATTTCCAAAATAAAAATTCTTAATCACATATAATGTAGAATTGTACACAACCTTGTGCACTGGAAGATTTTAATAAGCAAAAAAATATTTTTCGCGCCCTTTTAAAACTAAAAGATTTGTTATTTTTTTAATGGATCAAAACGATATTTCAAAGATAACAACGTTTTTGTGTTGTATTGTAAAATTTAATGGGCGAAGAAAACTGATTTTGTGATCCATTACTCTTTTTTACGAAAAAATTTATTCACTGCATATATGCAACACTATTTACTACGACTGTATATTAGTAGACCAGGTAGTATTATATATAAAATGATCCAGTAACCAATGAACGCATTTCCCGCTCTCAATAAAAACATTTGAACATCGTTTATGTTTGACGCCATTAATTTTTAGATAGTGGTTTATAGTTGTGTTTCGTTAGTCGAAAAGAAAGGGTTTATTTATTCAAAGAAATGGCGTCACCTTTAAAAAAGATTAAACTAACTCCAAATAACGAATTATGCACAAAAACTACAAGTTTAACTCAAGAAACTATGGTAACGAGCACACCTAGACGTTGTTTTACTCGAACAATCAGCTCTCCAAGTATTTCATCAATTAACTCTGATCATGCAACTGCCAGTAACATTTCGGAATCAGCCAGAAGCAGCATTTCAAGAGCTTCAAGTTTTGTATGTGAATGTAAGTCCTATGTAGATAGTAAATTATATAAAATTTCAAATAATAAGTAGAAGAGCGTTGAGCATATTTTTGGTTTAGCTGGCGGTATTTATATAATAGTGTTTTAATAAACTTGAATATTTCATTAAAAAATATCTACTGTTTTTGACAATAAGAACCAAAATGGCTTGCTCTATTGTTGAATTTTGACGAATTGGAGAAATTGCAATTTTAACAATTTATATAACAATAACAATATTACAAGTTTAAACTAAAATGTTTGTATATTGTTATACCATGCGAAAAACTTTGCAACATTTAATTTTTTTTTCATAATTCATAGATTATGGTGAAAACTATGATAACTATTTTGAAAAACACAAGAGACCTCTATACAAAGGACCGATTTGGAAAATTTATGAACCGATTGAAGATAATAATTTGTATGCTAAAATTTTGAATAGTCCTAGCAATACACAGGTATTTATGGATTACGTAATATGTACAAAATTGAAAAAATTCAAATATTCAAACTTTTTTTGTCTAATAGTAGGTACTTTTTTTCATTTGGAGAATCAAATAATTGTAATAATTTTTCAGTGATTGTAATATTTACATTAATTGTTGAAAGAAAAAAAAAGGGGGACAGAAGAGGACAGTGTAAAAAATTGGTCTAAAGTTTTAACATACCCCCCCCCCCAACGAAAAAAAGTAATTGAAGGTTTCCTAACCTAACCCTCCGAATTCGTTAAAATTGTAGTATGTTAGGTTAGGTTTATTAATATCTTCGTCGACGTCTTTAATATCTTCTTCGAAGTCCGTCGCCTCATATGTAGTCTAGGTCTTCTAGCACATCAATTTCTTCATGTTGGAGGAAGTTAGTGCAGGAGTTCCCCTTGCAGTTGGCAAAAATAAATCCTTAATCCCAACCTTTCGACATCCACAACCACCTGCACACCTCTTGTTACATTTGCAGGAAATTATGAAGAAAAGTAACTGGGGAGCTGGTTCTTTGGAGGTAGAAACAGAATCAAGACCAAATTTGCCAGCACCTGCGTACTTGTAGGTACGTTCTCAAGCGATATTGGCGGCCCGCTTGTAATGGTGGTAGAGATACCATGCTGAATCTAGACTTCACAAGGCCAGACCAGATTCGGCAGTAGCTCCATGTTGAGTATCATGTTCGAAGAAAGGTTTGATTTCTTCGAGAAGAGATTCATCCTATTGAAACAATTTTAACAACAAACAAATAAATAAAATCACAGTAACGAAGACCTCTTGTGGTAGCTTTACTTACCAATGCGCCTTAAATGGCTAAAGGAGAAACTGTACTAATACGGCTGGTCGCTTTTGGTTTCATTCTATTATTCATTTATTCCTCTTTAACTTTTATAATAACCACTTTATTGATAAATGCGTTGGTTTAGACCAACAACAATTTGTCAAAAATGAGGAAAACTGGTCCAAATTTTATGTGCAGTAGTATGAAAAAAATGTGCGACCAGTCTCATTCAATGCAGAATTTGATGTTCTTTTATAATAACCACGTGTTAATATTGCATTTCCTTTAAGAGATATTACCATAAAACCGCAAAAATACCCCTTCTTGGGTACATTTCCCCGGCTCCCACTTTAGCACAACTCCGGCGAGGGGGAAAATCTAGAATAGTCATATTGGGCTAGAAATGAAGCCATTAAAACAATAAAACCTTTTGTAATAGTTGTTGAAACCTTTATAATACTTCAATAAAGTATTTGCACATAATATTTCTTTTACAGGACTGTACCACTCACCTTTCATATTACTTACAACAGTAAAAAAATGCATCTTTTTTTCTGAATTGATTTATACATTCAATAATTATAAATTTATTAGTATTTGTTGTATCGATTTTTATTTACAATTTTGATGCCTGAAAAATTGATAGATTTTTTGTTAAAAATATTTTTGTAGTTTGTTGTTGCGGACCTGTTGATTACTTATAACTCGGATCCAGATATTGTCATCAAAGAGTTAATTCAACTTTGCGTTGATGTAGCCGGTTTTCAGCATTTCAATGCAAAGCAACATTATAGAATTGGCAGTTGCCAAGATGATAGCAAGAATATTGTAAAGAAGCTAGAAAGTTATGAAGTTATTGAACAACAACCGGAACTTGAGGTACTTATCATATTTTTTTAATTGATGAAACATTTTATATCACCAATCCATGGTGATATAATGGTATTCTTCGTTTACTACTCATCATCCAAAAAATGCTTATCCTCATCATTATTAAAAAGTCTATTGACGCAACGATAACTCACTTCGATGCTAGTATTTTCTGCTTTAATTTTTTTTGTATATATGTATGATGTTACATGCCAAACATATTTTTTGACAAAGTTGTAACATCTTTACAGTGCTTTTCAGCCGCTTTTCGGTACACCATCACAAATACTCTGTAATCAATCTAACCAAGAATTAATATGCAAATACCCAGATTGGTATCATCTTTATAAGACTACGAAAACACTAAATAAGAAAACGTCAAAATCTTTAAATTCGGTACGCAAAATCAAAAATCGTCGTCTGACACAACCTAACATCACGAGATTTTCGCGGCAACTAAATGCAAGTGAGGGATGCACCACCGCGCTGCCAACTTACGATAGCGACGCGGTGTTTGGCTGTTGAATATATAGTTCTTCGAATATTAATTGTAGATTATAAAAACCGTTGCCGACAATTCTGTTTGATCTACCATAGGCGTAGATACCCCATTTTACAAATTTATTATTTTTATAAATACTTTTAAAAATATGTATATCTTATGCAAGAAAGTATTCGTTAAAAGGCAATGGAATCATTATAAATTGGAGAGATGCACATAATTGCAGTCTTTCTTGGAACTGGAAAAAAAATTATCATTATAAATCGTTAACTTGCTACAACTCAATATTAAATTATTAAATGTAAATAAATAAGTAAAATTTACCTGCATACAAGAGAGTTTGGTTTAAACAGGGAACCAGACCTGAACTGAGCCCTTTTGTACCCAATTCGTCTATTAGAACTTTGGTAGACATTTATCTGTCGCAAATAATTTTGTCGCCATCGAACTATCTTTGACGATTCGGCTATTGCCATCTGTTTATTCAGTTTTTTGTATTGTGTGCACATACCTTCCGACACCTTCGGTCAATAGAAATGCATTTATGTTCACGATTCGATGTTTTCATTGGTAAATATTGATTGTTCCTCGCATAACTGTCCTCTGTAATTGAGAACTATACCTACAGAGCATGTAACTTTCGTTAAATAATTCAATTCACAACTTTGTGCAAAAAAACATTTATTAAGCTAATTGAGAATAAATAAAGTTGGTTTCAATAATCTGACTAGCGTACTCAACGAATATCAAACTATTCAGATCCTAGTATCACTGTACAAACCGCCATAAATACTAAATGCTATCGTATACATTATTCAATATAAATAATTATAAAATCAGTAGATAATAATAGAAATGAGCCTCTTGAAAGAGGTTGAATAGGACCTAACACTGGAGATGACCTCTTTACGCCAATAGGAACTCAGTAGATCATGAACCAACCAATTAACAACAAAAGTTATAAAAAAAAGCAAATAGTTGAATTCATTTGAAAGTATTGAGATAGTTGAATATAAGAATAGTTTAAATACAGACAAAGAGTGTATTCCGACATCTCACTTTATAGGTTAATAAAGTAATTAATGTAAAATTTTCTACTGAATTGGTAATTTCCGCGGGAAGTGATTTATTGGTGGAAAATTTTTGTTTAAATTGGTGAATCAAGTTAATAAGTTTTAGTCCCCCTTAAGGTAAAGACATTACCATCTTGTCACTCATTTACTCCTCCAAAGACTTTGTCCCTAATCTCCATTAAAGATTTTAATTTTTTAGGAAAATGGAAGATATTTATTGATGGAAAGAAGCACGTATTTTGTCAAATATTTAAAAATGGGACTGTACAGTTTTTTACAAAATCTCATACAATCAGCTCATAAAATGGGAGTTCTTTATGATTCCATCTTACTGAAGTGTTTTACAGTATTTTTGCGGAGTATGGAAGAAAGTGGTCTTAAATGTGTTCGACATACAGGAGTCGTATTTGGTATGATAAGTCTTTTTTATCCAAAATAATTTGTTATAGAGAAATTGTTGAGAAATTATTGTTCAACTAAAAGCTTATTTAATTATTCAGATTGTTTTGAGGGGACATTTGGGATCATAAATCAACTGAAATATACCATCAATGACTCTAGAAATTACTTTGTTATAGCAAAAAATTGTTGAAGGGTCAAATTATTTTATTTTCGAGTGCAAGATTACAATTCCATAACAAAAACTTATATAAATTTCTTATAACTGGATAGCTCTTTTGTTAACTAAAATAAATTTCCTTCAAATTTCAAATTTATATAAAATATCTACAAATATATTATGGCAGGCAACATGAACAGTGATTATCATGATTCAATTCAGTTTAATTTTTGCCTCCCATTGAAAGCGCATATTGATGATAATTATTAACATATAAACAACTCGCTGCCGTTTATAAAAAGCATTAAAGGCGTCGACAAACATCAAACGATTCGGTGTACTCGCCAAATTTTAGAGTTCCATTATAATCTGCTTCACGGCCCATATCGTGGACGAACTCGTAACAATACTAGAAGATTTATGATAGATTTGCGGAAACGTAACATAATTAGATTTTTATTCGTCTAAAATCATATTAGTTCAAGTATTTGTTCAAATTTGGAAAATGGTAGATTATAATTAGTTCTAAAAAAATTTTAATTTTAACTAAGACTTTCAAAATATCAATCATATTTAATGGTTGACATTGCCATTTTTTTTTCAGCTGTGAAAATCCTTACCGCTATAGTTCTGGTTTTCAATAATATCGTGAATGATCCCGCTTATGAATATGCAATACGTCATAACACAGAAATAGTGGAGGAACTCAATAAACGTAAAGATAAACTACAATGTTCCATAGCATCATTATATTTCATTTTCCATAGAAATTGGTAAGAATTTTTCAATGATCAACTTCATTTGCATGCTGTATACTTTCAATTTGTTTCAAACCACATTGTGCATTTGATTCACTCGGTAAACTATTTCAACATTTTGGGCCTAGATAAGTGTAACAATTCTTTGTGCTTTAAACTCAATCGGCAAACTATTATAACATTTTCGACCGAACTTTTAATATCTATTTAGGATTTGAATGACAGATATAATACTGCTCATTATGGTATATTTTCAGGAGTTCTCAAACTCACTTAATATGAATTCTATCACGCCATTCTATTCCAAGACATTCTGGATATTATGATTCCTCTATTTAGACCGTTATTGTAATATTTCCAATCGTTATAACTGAATGAATGATATCTATGGGAGACTTATATAAAACCGAAAAAACATCATTACAATATAGTCAATTATGCAAGGTTGCAAGCTTTTTAAATTTTTTCATGTCTGCATTGCTAAAGTTATTAGAATATAAATATTTTTAGCCACACTGCAAACATTAAATTATATTCATCTGATAGAATGATATAGTTTTCTTTAATAACGGTGGTAATAATTATTATTTTTCTTTTTTGTAGTCTCAATCAGGATTCTGCTGTATACATGATGAGAATGGAATGCATAAGAGAAGCTGAAATTTGGACGAAATATTTTCCTAAATTATTCGTATCTCATTTTCAAGTAATAAATGTAATAATAAAATTAATAACCGACCCGGTAAGTATCAAATATTAAATGCAGAGCCTTTTATTCCTTAGTGTCGACGGATGTAAATAGGATGAACTACTAATAATCCACAATATTAGGGTAAGATGGTTGCCATTCCCCAATCTTACCTTATATTCTCGGATTCTATAGATACATTTCTCCATAAAATTTTGCTGTATAACTACGAGGAGGAAATACAAACTTTTGTAATTCTTCATAGTTTCTTTGGTCGTATTAGTCCTCTCTCTTCGAAACGCATCAACAACATGGCAAACACATTGTTGTCATGACTGCTAAATAGATGGTGCACGTATCGAGTCGGGGCCTCGTGCACCCCAAGGATTAGTTTTCATGTTTTTCCAAATAAAAGTTCTGCATAATATCTAAATATCGTTAATTGAAGTTGAGATATATCTTATTTTGCGGATCCTTATGTTCCTTAGCTATGTATAAATAAATTAGATTGTAATATTATTTTTATATTTATTACTACAATGCACCAAAAATTCTTTTTATCAATATATTTTATTCTTCTATTGTTCCAGTCAAAAGAAGTTAGACTTTTCGCACTGGAAGCATGTGGAAATATATTTGGGATGATCAAGGTTATTGAATTTGTGAGACCCGTTATTGAAATATTAATTAAGGCAGTATCGCAGAGATTTTATGACGTCAATATAGATGTAGCTGTCAAAGCTATAAATATTTATACATATCTCCTAGAAATGTAAGATTTTCTTTATATTCGTTTACATTTAAATTCAAAACTAGCAACTCTATAGAATTCTGTGATAGTCATCAGTAAAAAATGATAGCTTTAATGACAAATATATACTTTAGACAAACTAAAAAATTAAAATAAATCAGCTACATTATTGGTCAATTGAAACATTTAAATTCAAGCGGTAGCGTGATATCAATTGTTTATAATATTCATAATTTATATTTGATTTTTTTAACACGCTATTAATATAGAACCATTGGCGACAATATGAATAATAACTCATTCAATAATCGTAGACAATAGAAAATCTAATTACCATATGCAATTTCCCTTTCTCCGAATATAACTTGTAACGCTGCTCCTTGTTAATGAAACATTATACATAACATCCCTAAAAGTACTTAGCAAACCCTCCATATCTGCAATTTTAAATATTACATTGTAGCATGTAATTGACAAACTCTGCTTTTGGCTGCATACGACTCTCAACTGCAGAAGACCAGAGAGAAAAATGTGCCCATTTGGCCAGAAAACTCCAAAGAGACAGTCGTCCATATTGGTTTTGTAATACCAACCACCAGATCTGAAGACACGTACTGATGATAACCAGTCAAAAGTGATTTTTAAAGGAAATTGCCTAAAAATTAAGTTTTGATAAAAAAAACTGTATCATACGTTTTGCCGAAAGAGGATGACATGAAAAATGAACAAATCCTGTAACTTTTACCACTACACGATTTTTTCCCACCTTCCAGTGCTTTTAGCTAAAATTTTTGGGCTATGATCAGATTCCATCACAGCGAATACTTTGACTTGGAAGATGATAGCAGGTGTGTCCTCCGCAAAAGCCGATTTTGATTCCCATTTTCTATCTTTTTAAATGATCTATGAAATAGAATGAATAACCTTTCAACAATTACGTTTTTTGTAAACAGAATAATTTATAATGAATTAATATACCTTTATACAAAACCAGCATAGAAAAATTTATATTATGTAATCAAATTGTAAATTTATATCAACTGGAAAATAATGTGGTAAGAAATTCATCAATTGTTCTGTTCCGCCGTGATAATTTTTTAAATCAGCTCAACAAAGAAAAACAAAAAATAGAAATGAAAAACTGAAAATAATAAATTAGGTAAATGAAAAATCAACTCTCTTCGAGATATTTTCTATCTTAATGTTTATTTAACTATAATGAATTTATACTCGCAATTGACAGAAATCCTCTATCTTTTCTAGAGTTCCTGACTTAGTATCACATGAAATGATAGCCAAAATGAAAAAATTAGTTTTTGATGAACATGCTCCAGTAGGACAGGCAGCTTGTAATTGTTTGTTAGCCTTTTTTCACAAGAATGCTGCAAAGTCAAATCATCTTTTACTTGCTTTGGCAAACATACTTATTTATGAAGTAAGTTCATTACTGATCATGGTTACAGCTGCAGGATCATAATTTACCCTGAATATTCAGAACTAAAATGAGTATCTTCTATATATTGATTAAATATATTATAGCAAAACACTCCTCTTCTATAATGTTGCTTACAAGATCTTCTATGTTACATCTACGTTTCATCATCTTATCCATAAAATTTGCAGACGCCGATGTTTATAATCTTTATATTTACAATGTCCCGTAAGGAACTCAGTAAGAACGCGTAGTTTATTTCTAAATATGTCCATATATATTAAACCTTTCGTGGTTATAGTATCCGAATAACTACCTGAAACCTCTAAGGACCGTAACAGACTTCCAATCGAGTACTCGACTAAGATTTTCTATTTTTTTCACTTCTGCTTTCAAGTGATCACCATGATCATCTAGTGAAAATTGAACTTTATCCTCTCTATAAATTATTGGTTTTCTTGTTTTCTCATATTTATTGTCTAGTTAATTGTCTCTCTCCAAGACTAACTTCAATTTGATTATCTGTGAGTTGATCGAGCTAATGATCGCTCGACTCTTGTTATTTATTTTTCCCGAGTGTTTCTGTCTTAAGTTGAATTGAATTACAATGATTAAAACTTCCATTTAAAAGGTGCTAGAATGATCTTCTATTGAATTTGAAAGTTTTGGAAACTGCAGCATACTACGGTATGTTATATTTTTGGTCGAGGAACACTTTACGTTTTTCTAATGATTTTTACTTGTTTTGGATTAACCATCCACGGAGAGTTCTTGGAGAACGGCTACATCCTATTACCACCCGATCATTGATTCGTTGGTATGTCTTTGTATTGACAATGTACAGTGGAATTAAATCTAAGATAACTTAAATTGCTGATGTTTGACAGATCTCCAGTTCATATACGTGGATACGTAGTTTCTGCATCTTGCTGTTTTTCTGTCAGGCGATTGCCTCACAGTCACGGTCTACATCCACCACAGTTTATTCCACAGAAATCCAACTATCTGAGGTGAATTCAGTTATATAATCTGCATAAACTACACGAGACTTATCACGTAGGTCATCTACTACTAGATTCCACCGTAGTGGTGATGTTACATTTTGTAAAGTGCCCACTGTGACTGAGCTCATGCTATTTTCGTGAATAGCATCGTCCAGACTCAAAGTCCTATTCACCTTTCTTAGCTCTGGTGATTACTTCACATCTCGTGAGGTATGCTTTTAAACGCCCCTCATGCCGCTGTCTGCTTCTATACCTCCATATTTGATGGTGAGGTGATGAAGGCAGAGAGATCAAAAGTTCGAAAATTTGAGCAAATTACTCAAAAAGTCTCCCTGCCATAAAATAGAAAATTATACCCACCGCGCCGAATTCAACAATTTAATACCCATACCTATATTTGCTGAAAATTTGACAATTAGTGTGAAGACAAAAAATATTTTAAATTATCTAGATATCCACTATCCACTCGATTTCCTGGATAGCTCTGTGTTTCAATGTCTGTTCAGTTTCTTATTTACAGGTCCTTGAGGGTCTTCTTCGTCTTCTTCCTTTCTGAGGTTGATATACCAATGCTTTCTTCGGCCATCTGCTCTGCTCCATTCTCATCACAAGATCAGTTGCTTAGTCTGTATTCTCTCTGTAGTCATGTATATACGATCTGTTTCGATATATCTTGCATTTCGTATATGCTATATTTTGGATATCTTGCATGAATTTCTCGAGCAGTCCATTTCTACAGTCTCTATCATTTTCTCCTATCTATCCGTCAGTTGCCAGAACTCGCATCCATTTGTTAAAATGGGCTCCACTATGGCTTTGTATATTGTCATTTTTGTGTTTTGCTTAATTTCTCCTGACCAAAGCAATGAGTTTAGAATTTGTGTAACTTTTTTCCATCGTTGCACTCTATTTATTTATCTACAAATAGTGTGTAGAATATTAGGATAGGATCATCGACTAACGTTAATATAATGTAGTAATATAATAATATATTATATTACTACATTACTACTACACTATTATTATATATAATAATAAATTATAATCAAAGACTGATTGCATTAAATATTTTTATTGCAATCCTAGAAAATTGCAAACAACTTGTCAGCTATTTCAATTACAGTCTCAAATATTTACTTTACAGGAAGGCGATTGCAGTAAAGAGCTTCTAGTAGAAGGTTTCCTCTATTCTTGTGAGCAGATGCAAAACTGGCCATTATTCTGTAAATGTATCTTAAGCGATAAAATAAGCGATCAAGAACGGAGAGCTATTTCTGAAATATTTGCCGAAGCAGTGAAACAACGATTAAAAGGGAAACCTAAAGTTAATAGACTCATGTCGAAAAACAGTAAGTGTGATACGTTACAAATTTTGTGCTAATAGGCTTC
This sequence comes from Diorhabda sublineata, assembly GCF_026230105.1. Lineage (NCBI taxonomy): Eukaryota > Metazoa > Arthropoda > Insecta > Coleoptera > Chrysomelidae > Diorhabda > Diorhabda sublineata. The sequence goes on from NC_079476.1 coordinate 20,234,834, forward strand.
ATATACTTTATTCTTCCCTATTTTTATTACCTTTTCATCGTGATAATCCTACAGTTGTGTGGAAGCGATTTTGCACCTCAGTGCTTCAGGATATTTGTTTTGATATATAATTATAAATTATTATTTTACTTTCAGTTATTACCCCGGACCCATCTGCCCATCAACCAGTTGCTGAAGTTTTAGACACCATAAACATAATAATTTTGAATACAAATGATATGCTAATAATTATAAATATGTTGGAAGTGATTCTTCAAGTCCACAACAATTTCCTGGATAAGAATTTTTGTAGGGTATGTATGAGAATAGTTAGTGATATAAATAAGAAAAAATATCTTATCAAACACATTTTACATAGTTCTTCATCATCCTTTCTCATTAGGAATCCTGCTTTCTTCCTCCACAATTTTCTATGGTAATTTGTAATCCGGAATCCTGGACGTGAGTCTACCATTTGAACGCTCTATTTTCTACCTTCCTCTGTCATTATTTGACATGGTTTTAACGTTTTTTCCAATAATTATTGTTGTTTTAAACATAATCCAAAATCTAGTTCTACAGTTTAGTCTATGCCGTCATGCTATTGACCATACCAATTTCTGTTTCCATATCCTTTGAATTCAGGATTTCTTATTCACTTTGATGCGTCTAGGATCGGTTCTGATAAGCTGGCTGATATATTTTTGAGGTATTTCGTTACCAGTTACTTCAATTTCCAGAGAAAGTATGTAAAAGATGCTGCAAATTCAATATCATATCCAAGGTATGTTTAATTGGAAGCAAGTCGGGTGATTTAGGTGGCCAGAGTAAACAGTTGAAGTGGTATTGATCAGTGAATGCTTTTGCAACATATGGTCTGGTTCCATTTTGCAAACAAAAGGGTTTTGCATGACTCGACAGTATGGAATGACATATTATTACTTATAGGGCGAGTGAAATGCTTCTTCTAATAAAAAATAGTACGTCGTCTTCTCACTCTTGTCCGATCATCATGCACTCTCAAACAAAAATGGAACCCGTCATCAAAAATGATCAGATTCCATTCCTGACACCCAGTGATTTTCCTCTTTATGCCATAGAAGACGGCTACGATGATATTCAGATGTAAAGACAAAAGGCAAAGACTATATTCAGCATGCAAACAATTCATTCTTACATGCTCTTCAAACTACTGATTTGGGATTGCCTAGATGCTGCTAAACCATTCTGTAAGATATAAAAGCTTTAATCGATGGTCTTATTTTGTGATCACTCCTAGATCCCATGTCTGTATGACCTCGGCTTCCTTTGAGTGTCTACCATTATTATATTACCATACAATAGATGCAATATTCCATTACTGATTCTTTCCATACCAATATTACATAATTTACATTAAAAATTTTAAGCAGTATACATTTTTAGGAATATAGTGATATTTCCGAAACTATTTTACAATTATTCAATCAATATTCAAACGAGAATTTATTGAAGCATTCAGCCGAAGTATTGAAACACCTTAGTGACATTCCTGATTTTGCTGAACGAGGTAGAAGATTTGCTAGAATACTTCATAAGAATCATGCTAACAAGCTTAAAGCATTTTTAAAAGAACCAGTAAGTATGCTCTTATAATGTTTTTGGTGTGGGTTTATGCTTTCAATAATTTTCAACAGGATATCTAATATGTTTCCATAATAATTCTGACATCCACACAAATAGTATGTGCTCTACAGTTTCTTCTTTTGATCGACAGAATCTATAGAGAGACTTCTCTATAAATCCTATCAATTTTAGATGTATATTCAGAATAGCCTGTTAACAGACAACAGTTTTGACCGTTTTCCTGTTTTCATTCATCAGTTCCTCGTGGATATTGGCGATTGTTATAATATGAACTCCCTCATTTGTCTAGAACCTAGATTTGTACTCCAACCATATTTTAGTGGCTGCATTAGTTGATGTTTCAGCAGCGCTGGGGAAGAATTCCGGTCCAAAGAATACCATTAACACATCTTGTTTGGCTATTTCGTCAGCCTTTCCATTACCCTTTTGATCTTCGTACCCCATGATTTTACTATCTTTTGATTTCTCCAAACAGCAATGGATCGCTGCTATTTCTGCTTGGAAAATTTTTGTACCAATAATGCTTCCGATACTTTTGAGCCATTCGTGTAACGGATTGTTCCCTAGTCTGTATGGGTGCACCTTTTCAGACTTTCCTAGACATATCACTTTACTTGTAACAAGATATTCATGAAGAAACAAATCATAATCGTCAGATTGTATTGGAATTACCTTTTCTAAAATATATATATATATTTTCATTATAGGACAAAAAAGGACAAAACTATGCTCTAAAAGTAGCTATATTGTACAAACATTTCAATTTAAATGATTTGTTTTCTTTTGCTGAACTTACTGATCCTCTGGAGGACGCTGATTCAAAGGTGAGATTTGTATTGGATGGCAGTTTGAATTACACATACTAATATTTAAATTTAGTATTTAAAAATTAAAAATTACTTCATCTCGTGGTGACTATTCTTACAGTGAAATGGATCACTAGAATCTATTTCACTTTAACGATAGTTATAGTTATAGTTAAAGATAGTTTCAAAAGTCTTAGTTTCATGAATGAAGAATGTTTGAAGTAATTAAAATTCATTAGAAATAAGTTATTAAATAAAATGATGTTAGTTGAATAACTTTCAATAATCTGACAACTGTACTCGTTTAATGTCAAAACTATTGAGAACACAATATCCGTGTATATGCTTTCTTAAATACTAATCTTACTGTACACAAAAGCTATAATTAATTATATGTATGGTTCCTAGAGTCACATTAATATAAAATAAAAGTAATTTGATACGTTAATGGACTTCAAGTGTCTAAGGGACACCTATAATCGCTTAAATTTGACGTTGGTATCCATTAGGAGCGATCAAGGTACAATTTTAAAAGCAAAGAATCGCTTACAATTAATTCCAGCGTAGGGACTATTTTCAGAATAACTCTTCCTCGCTTAGTTCAATTGTTTTTCCACGTAATAATTTTTACTATCTATACTTACCTAAAAACGGAAACAGTTTCCCTAATATGAGTTACGAAAATGTTATCCACCTCTAAGAATCCAGTATTTCCCCAAAAAAATTATTTATTTGTAAACACCAATTGCATTTTCATCATATTTTGCATTATTACTTGACATTAGCCTAGGAAAATTCGGCAATATCACTTTTTCTTCACCACTGTATATTGTCAGTATTATTTAAAGTTGGCAATCACTATAGCAAAGGCTTCGGGGTAAAAGATTTTCCCTGCGAGATCTCCAAGGTTCCTTCTTGTGGGAATAGTCCAGTCAGGAACGTTTTGAACACATCTACCACTATACCATCACTTACGTTTCGCTAACCAAGTTATCGCTAGCAGTGACTAAATGCTTACTAGGGTGCCTGAAGATGATAATTTAGTTATTGAAACGAGTCTATTCATGTAATTTTAGTGACAAGTTTTTTTTAAACATATCAGCGGATCATAATACAGATCGAGACTTTGATGATGAATAATGAAAGTCTGATAAAATATCATTTATTGACAAATTTCAAATAAATCACAATGCTTGAACTGATAAATTTATTAATTTTATTTTATTTATAGACAGTGTCTTTTCTTTTAATATGTTGTAAGTGGTACCTTATATGGGATTTGAGAAAATTGGCCGAAAACAACGGAGGAGATCAACAAGAGTTACAAAAATCAGTTGTGGCGTTACTAAGCAAGTGTAGGATATTTAGTATAATATGTTTCAATTTATTCCAACATTCTGATGATAAAACATTAATTTTGGAGGTAAATATGTCATATATGTGATGATTTGACGTACTATAGAGAAAGATACATACCTTAAACAGCCAGATCTTAACTGAGAATGGAGACTGAGTAATACCTTATTTAAAGATAGCAAATTCTTGATTCTTTTTTGGTAGTTTTGGATAAATCAAGAAAAATTGTGGAGATGTTCAATTGTTTCATAATAAAAAAATTGCGGATTTTCCTAACTCCAATTGCAAAAATTTTGCTTGTCAAGTTGAAAACGTACACTCATCAATGAAGTAAATATTGTTCAAACTATTGTTCAATAATGAATTAAACTATCGTTTAAAGGGTTTTGCAATAAAGGTGCCTAAAACTTTCATTCAAAAATTTCTTTCTTTATTAGCAATCAGTTTTTTAAGAATACTTTAGATACCTGTGCTCTTTTTTCTATAACCTGTACAACTATAAGTTTAGGTGAATTACATTAATACTAATAATAATTTTTAACTGAATATTATGCTTCTTTCTAATTGTGTTGACTATAGTGAAAATACTTTAAAATTTACGTTTATCCATTCTAATTCATAAAAATATCTCAAAGTATTTTTGATACTTAAATCTTGTTCATAGTTTTCACAAGATTTTTCGCTTTCTGGTAAAAAAAATTGTTGGTATTTGACAGGGGTTGTGTCCGCCCTCTCTATAGATTTAATGAAAACTAACTCACAAACTGTTGCTGTTCCCCTTGAAAATACACGTGACAGTTTATACTTGATGTTTACCATATTTCTATTTTTTAGGTGTTCTCGACAGTTTGTGAATTTTACTATTTATTTACGAAAGAATTGAAACATCCAATACAACTTAATACACTTTTTAAAGATTTAGAAATAAAAATTGATAATCCAAACCAAGGAAACATATTGGTAAAGTTATTGGAAGAAAATGTCATATGCAGCAAAATTAGTGAGTATATACAAGCAGAATTCAGCGCATTGAAGTATAATTAGAGTTTTGTATGGTATACTTCTACTAATTTAATCAACATATTTCTTATGCTCAATCTTTCAATATTCATCTTCGATGTATTGCTCGGAACCTCAACACCTAACAATCGAATTTGCGGTGATGGTGATATTTTATTTTAAGACCAGTGCTGAAGAAGCTGAAGTGCTAGCCTCCTTTGTAGAAGTAGCAGCCTAGGTCTTTGCTGCACTAAACTCAATCAGATTGCTTTCCCCCACTGCAGAATGTTTTCAAGATCGGTATTGATGGTGGTGATCTGCTTCTGGCTACGGATTTGAGTGTTAGCGCCGAGTTTATTGGGGCGATTGATTTGAACGTCGGCGAAGTTATAGATTGGGTTTGCAGTTTTGTCGAGTAGATCGTTTATGTACAGGAGAAAGAGAGTAGGTGACAAGATGCATACTTGAGGAACACTATCTTTGACCTGTTTTTTCCTATTTTTGGTAGGGATTATAAAATATTTATACGGTTCTAAGATACATAAATTCGTTAAAACACATACTACATTAGGGATGTTTCATAAAATGTATTGTCTCAGTTTTGTTCAAATGAACCTAATTTTATATTGTATAGAAAGTTTCATTATTGATAATTTTCAGTGCCGTTAACAGAACGTCAGAAACACGTGATTAGTTATGTTGATATAATAAATTGTGGCGTTCTCCCACCAGAATCATTTGTTAACATTTTCAAATATTTTTATTTGGTAAGTGAATATGCTGCTATATTTTCAACTTTTTTGTAATCAACCTAACCTAATCTCACCTTATCTTCAGTCTGCAATGAGGTAAAAATAAGACTTGTTGTTATAGTCTATTATTATGATTTAGATTATTCTATAATAATATTTAAAATCACTGTACTAAGTTTTCGATTAGAAAATGGGTTTTATTACTTTCTCGTTCCTAATAGACTATAATAAGGTATTGTTGTCAACGCAGGTTACAGAATGGGAGATCGATCATTAATATGCTATGCGGATAATGGAGTACTAGTAGCAGAGAATGAAGATGACCTACGTTAGAGTATGAAGACAACGGCAGATAAATATAATAATATATATAAATATAATAAAGAATCTTAGAAAACTCTATCAATGGTCATAGCCATAGTAAACTAACTGTTGTCGACAACAAAATAATACAACAAACAATGAAACTTAATTATCTTGGAGTAGCAATATCACGTGAGAGAAATTAAACTAAACAAAACTCAAGAGATAAAAGCAACAAAGACCAGAGGATATTTGAGAGAAATAATATAAAAAATAATATGATGAAAACATAAAGCAAGATGAGAATCTACAAAAAGTGCGAAGATGTATTCTTACGGAAACAAGAGGCAAAAAATCCACAATAAAAAAATGAGGAACGACTGAAATTAAGACGGGTGCGAGCCTCAGAGATAGATGGCGCAGTCAGAATATTTGGGAAGAAATAGGAATCCAGAATGTGGTATCGGTTCGGGAACGTAAACGAGGTTGGAAAGAAGATGCCAAAGGAATGTCAGAAAACATATCTGCATAAAAACCAAAAATCAGACAGATACCAAAAATATGTGACAGCTGGAGCGTATCAAGAAGAACTCAGGAGGAGACTAAATTATTACTACTGGTTATTAAAAAATAAAAAAAATAGAATAAAACTATTATTCGCCGAGATGGTTTTAACCCGATTTACACCATGTACAAATTACAGAACTAAAGCCACTTTATCAAGGTCCTTCGCTATCGTAATTCCAATATGATACTAGTCTGTCGTGCAAACGTCCCTATATTTATATGATATATTTTCCAAATTGCCTGACTTCCATGCACTTGACGAATTTCGAATATTCGAAATGTTTACTGTATATCTATACTTCTTACTAATGGTTCTTTTCATTTTAGTACAACAAAGAATATGGTCATATCATCGAACATTCTTTAACAGAATTGAGCAAGTACAAAGACAGTAATGTAATACACTTTATCGTAGTGTACACTTTAATTTCTGTTTACGAAAAAATGCTTGGAAAGCACGGAGTTGTTGATCCTAGATCAGAAGAAGGAGTACAATTGAAAGTATGTATTCTGGTGCTTATCAATGTTGTTACCCAAAACCTAGTATATACCAACTTCTATCCGAAATCAATAAAGTTATATCGTCAGCATAGGCTATTGTTTCCAATGTTTTGAATCTTACAAATTTTTCTAGTAGTTTAAAGCTACCACAAGCTATTTTTGCGTTATTTAATGATTTTGAACCAAATTGAACAAAAACCAAAAACGACATTAATTATTACTAGACTTATTACTATTGAATTTCTTAATCAGCGTATATATCTGCTCTTGATTTCGCATTGACTGTTTTCTAGTTACTTGCCAAGCAGTTTGCGACTTTCAAACATTTCCATGATCGTAGTAACTTGTTCAAGCTATTGTGTCTTTTGATTGATTATGCATTCAAGGATGAAACAAACCTAAGTTTTTTAGGCAACACGAAATGTTTTGTTACTCTCTTGAATAATGACGAAGATAGGAAGAAAATGTAAGTATTATATTTGGAATGAATATCGAAACGATTCTGAAAATAAAAAAAAATTGGAATATAGTTGTATTAAATATTTACTTTTATATTGGAACATTCAATTTTGAAATTATCAGTATCTCAAGTATAGTTCATAATATACATCAGGTATTAGGGAAAAATATTGTATTTTCCACTAGTTATCATGGTTTTGTTCTATGAAAATAACTTTGTTTTCATAAAATTCAAACTTGACACCCATCATCATTTTTAGATAATTTACGGGCTCAAAATATGGTCACTTACAAATGCTCTTACAAATATTTATCAAAAAAAAAAACAAAAACATTCTATTTTTATTTGATTCATTTCTAATTTCCCTACTTAAGAAGTTCTACATTCACGTCATAATTTATAAATATTTAATTTAATCAATCAAAAACAACTTAAATTTTGAACCTCCTATCTTATAGTGAGACAGTTTATTTTCCTACACGTCCATAAATCAATGATGGTTAACAATTGAATGGTGAAACAATGAATATAAAAATAACATGAATGCACTTTGAAAGAAAGAAATTATTTTTCAGAAAAACTGTATTTAACAAAAAAGTTATCAAGGAATATGAAAAAAATGATGCTGTGCTCCATTTTTCCATGGTTTTAAATAGTGTAACCACGTCCAAGGATAGTAAAAAAGTTAAAAAACCAATACCACCTAAAAAAAAGAAAACCGTTTCCAAAGAGAACCAAAAGCCCAAGAAACCGCGTCTACAGAAAAAAAGTCCGAAACCAAAAAAACCAACCAAAACTAAAAAACAGTCTCCAAAGAAACGACAACCAACTCGTACATTAGCGATAGAATCGGATTCCACAAGTGTAGATAATGATAATATGAGTATTCATGATACTGAAAGTGATGATATTGAAAAATCTATGTCCGAGCTTACGATTTAATTCTTATAATAATTAAGTTTGCACTTGTCCATTTAAAAGAGTTGTTATATTTTTTATATTAATGTTTAAGTATATTATACATAGAGAAAATTTTAGACGTGAAACATTTTTTTTAGAAACAGCGCTTCTCTGTATAATTTCTTTATTATGAATTTTGTAATGTTGGGTCGATATTATGTCAGATCTCACGTTTTTCTGTTAGTATAGTAATGAAAAAAAATAGAAATGAAAAGTACGCTGGTGGATGCAAGGATTGTATCGAAAGTATTTCACTTCAGTTTTTTAGACATATTTGTGAATCAACTTACGAAAACTTTGGTTATTCATTGCTCAAAACGCAGAGAACATTTGAATATGAAAATGTCCTTTCCAAACTGTTTTGTTTTAGTTTCTCTACCTCTTCCAATATATCTTCTTCGTTTTTTTCATGTTCTAAATATGGAAGGTAAAGGTGAGGTGAAATGTATTGTCAAGGGTTCATCGAAATTGGTTATATTAAAGTGGTAATAGTGTAAATTCTCGAGAAAAGTTCAAAAAGTTATTAGAGTGGAATCTGGAAATAAACAAGAAAAAAGTCTGTTCTTATATTAGTGTCAACAATACTTTGTTAACCTTCATATATATTAAGCATTTTGTGAAGTTTTACTTATTAACATTTTTCATATCTTTGACACCACTTAGTTTTCTTTTGAATCTTCAAATGTGTAATCGCCATTATATTTTGAACTTCATGCAATACTTAAGTATTGAGGGCTTTTTTGTCTTTGGTGTTATTTATATTACTTCTTCTATTACTTCATAATTTCAAATGCTTAGTGTACGTACAGCTATGGAGTGTAGAGAAGGAGTAACATCTCTTATGGACGGTACGTTTAAAATATGGTCTGAATTCTGTAGGGATAATACGTGGCACTGATTGTACTATGGGATTGAGATATGAAGTTAAACACTTACTGTATAAGAAATTGTGACTGACGTTTGATTATATTCATGTGAAAAGCTGGGAAATCCTTAATATCTTATTAGATTTTTATTTTTTATTAAGAACTTGATATATTTCTGTACCTGCTTGCATAAGCTAATTACCAATGATATTTTAACAAAACGATAATTATTATATTTGTTGCGGATAGAGTTCAATATTTTATTTCTATGAACCAAAATGTTTTATTTTCAATTATTTTATTATTCTTATTGATATTTTTATATGACTATAACTATTATATTAGTTGCTAATGAAGTTCAATATTTTATTTTTATGAACCGAAATATTTTTTTTATTCTATTATTTTTATTGATCTAATTATGTCGCTATAATTATTATATTAGTTACGGATAAAATTCAATATTTTATTTTCATCAACCAAAATGTTTTTTTTTATACTATTTCATTATTGTTACATGATTCTACTTTTTTTTCATATTAGAATATATGTATTATCTAAACCAAATAAATAGCTAAATAATAAAGTTAATTTAACGAGATTCTGTTTTGTTAATTGTTTCATTATTTTAATACTACTAATTTCATTATCACGGTGCATTATTTAAAGCATTACTATACATTTATTTTCAAATCAGCGCGTAAAATTCAAGCGAATACCCTCTATAATCAGCGCCACCTATTTACCCATCAAAAATCAGCTCACATTTTTTAACCCAGACACGTTACTCCTTCTCTACACTCCATACGTACAGGTTATAATCAAATGAATAGAATGACCTAACCTCTAGTTTTCATTTTATTGATTAAATTTTTCAGTTTGTTTTTTTTTCAAGGCCAGTTATGGTGCAATCGTTTCAAATCTGAAATGTGTATTATTACATTTCTTGAAAAACGTAAGATTTTCCAACAATGTCAATAGAAACATATTACAAAACTAAATTTATAATAACCGCTCGACCCTTTTGAAAATCGTTGATGCTTTCCATTCTTGTGATATTTCATTGTCTCTATTGGCCACTAGTGAAAACGTCATAAAAAGAATTCAATAAATTTAGTTGATAGAAAAATCTAAGGAACTGACTCAGATTTTAATTAATTTTTTTGTTATAAATATAATAATAACAAATTTGTAAAATGTAAAATTTTCATTTTGTTTATTTAAGTGATTATTGTTCATATATTTTACACAAGAATTGTAAATGTGTTTTCAATTAAGATTTGAAATAAAAACTATTTAGTTATTATTGATATTTCAATAATAAATATGATAAAAAGTATCATACAGAATATAATTAAACTAATAAAAATTAAATTTCTTTCGACCATAAAACAATGATGTCAATTTGAATAAATGTCTGCTCTTATTTTAGTAGGTATTTCATTTATGTTAAACAGAAACGTTCATCACTAGTTAAGGGCCTATAAGCCTAAATTTTAGGTACTTTTGCTATCCATTTTTTATATGATATTCATTGACTTTTTTAGAATATAAAAAATTCACAAAATGGCGTCGACAAGAAATATCAATTTTTTTGACCTTTTCGAATTTCATCAAATTTCAAAGGAATCGGTAGGGTAGAACTCGAGATATCATGTCAACCACTTCAAACAATTAGTTTCGAGAAAAACGAATTTAAAGTTTGAGAAACAATTCCAGTAGTCACAAAATCTACTGTATCTCCGGAAATAATGCAAATTTTCAAAAATCCGTTTAAGGACATATTCTTAAGGGTCTAAGCTTTGAAAAAAGATCGATTTTTTCAAATTTCTAAAGCAGAAGCTTAAGACCTCCTCTACTAGTAGCTTACAATAAATACATATATAGTATATACATATATAAGTATAGGTATTGTGAAAATTAATTAGTTTTCACAAATCAATTTCATTAAAACTGTTTTCACTAGTCAAAACTAGTGTTGTCTAGTAATCTCGGCTTCTAGGTTTTTTTTACATTTTTCACAAGGAAATACTAGAATTTACTAGTTTTTTCTCATTTAATAGAATTTTCAGTTGAAACACTAAATATCAATATTTTTAAAATATACTTCCATGGCATCTTACGAAACATTGCCATCCACCTGAGCGGGGATGATTTTTGAGTAGCACTGCGAAGGAACAGAGTTGTACCTGGGACTCCAACCAATGGTATAAAAACCTCCCGTACATGCAGTAAATTCAGATCTACAATACAGTTTAATACGGACTATAAAATTTTATTTCAATTGACACTAGTTTTCACTACCCAATAAAAACATGTTGCGACTATTTTTAACGAGATTATTAAAACTAGTTTTCTCTAGTAGAAATCAACATTAACTGAAAACGGGGTTTAGCTGTAACGTATATGAATAAATCCAAATCGTTATAAATATAAACAGCAAAAAGCTGAGAGTAAAGTAGTTCAAATGTATCGTTCAATATGTCAATTGTCATTAAGAAAAACCAAAAGTATTACATAAGAACTATTATTATTGTAAACTGATACTATTGAATATTTCTTCTTATCAATAGTTTTGTTTTGACATTATTTATCAATTATAATTATATAAATATTTTTATCGTCTATATAATTGGAATGCGGTAGCTTAAAATATTTCTGCTGTTGCCAGCAGTTAATCTAAAATTTCGAATACAATTCGGCAGATATCAAGAAATTATTTGAATAAAATGATAATATTAATTTATTATTATATTACATCAGCTCTATCAAATGAAATAATATGGATTTAAATTATAATGTAATTAGTGAAAATATAACAATGGGTTTTCGCCAAATTCCAACAAATAATACTGTTTAGTTTTAAAGTCATATATGAATTGCCACACATCGGCAACGCTGCGCGTATCTGAAGTGAATTTTGATTGGGGTGTAGATAGTTGCACCTGACCTCGTCCAATGAAATCATCATTTTTAGACTTGGTAGGGCGAGATCAGGGGTCACCTTGAATTAAGAAAGGGAAATCTCTAATTTGATTTGAATTTATATTGCACTAAATATTACAGCCTTCAAAAATTTGTTGTGAGTTTTAAAAGTCGATAAGTAAGTTAAATGTTTATATTTTTTGTTTATACAGATATATTTGCTTATGTAGTAATTATTGTCATTGCTCTCAACCAATTGTATGAATCAAGTCATACTTATTTAGTTTTTTGTTAATAATTGTATCAATCAAAATTTTTAGGCTAAAATGACAGAAGAAAATGCAAAATCAAAGTTTATTGAACGTGGGGCCTACAAAGGAAGAGGTCTTGCTGTTTTTACCAGTGGGGGTGACTCTCAGGTTAGTTTATTACACAACTTTACGCAAAAATAAATATGCACTCTTTAAATCATTTTAGGGCATGAATGCAGCCGTTAGGGCAGTAGTTCGTATGGGAATATATCTTGGCTGTAAAGTATATTTCATCAGGGAAGGATATCAAGGTATAAAATTGCACAATGGATTGTGAAATGTATTAAGAAGGTTTTTGTTTATATAGGATTAGTAGATGGAGGAAACAACATAGTAGAGGCTAATTGGTCTTCAGTAAGTTGCATTATCCACAAAGGAGGTACTATAATTGGATCAGCAAGATGCATGGATTTCAAGTGAGTTGTTCGTCTTTTTCAAAATGAATTTTCCACACAGAAGTTTTGTATGGAGTATATTTAGTTTTTCACCTGTTCCTGACACCAAGTCTAAATTAAAGCATTTCCTTACTCATTAGATATATTAACTTGTAACATTATATCTATTAGATCCAATAGGAATTAAAAAATCTAAAAATTAACCAATATTCCGACAGAAAATACTGGATAGCTATGGGTTCTTATAATAAATGTAGTTTGTCGCAGAGTAAGATGATTTGGAAATACTTGAATGGTGAATATTTATAGTTCAAATTTATTTCGGTAAAGATGATTAATTAAATTTTCCATGCAATTATTATCTTCTGCTTAATTCCATATCAATCTTAGTTGTTTAATTTTATTTAACTTATTTACACTTTTATCATGCACTTTAAAGTCTGACAATTTCTGAATATTGACCAAATTATTTTGTAACTTTTCACAAAATGACTAAATATAGTAGCTGACCTTTTGAATCATTAAAATTCAAATGAAAAATATAGAATGAACATTATGACTTCACAAACTTATATTTTTCAATGATTCAAAAAATTTCAGTGGAATATCAATGCATCAAGTTTCTCAGTAATTAAATGTTTTGTTATCATTTTGGCACAATCACAAGTCTAGAAGTGCTTTTTAATAAACAGGAACCATTTTGTAACTACACAATAATTATATATAAGGTTATCCAGAATTTATGTCCATTGATTTGTAGATAGTATGTTCAATAATACAATAATATATAAGAGCAAATTGAAAACCTTATTATGGGGCCCATATTTGGAAGTGATAATAAAAGATAAATCTAAGAAAACAATTTTTGAAATAGAATATAATAATAAAAACTTAAATATAACATAGTAAACCTAATTTACTCTCCAAAACTACCCTGTATTCATTTGGAACTGGGTGGATGGTGAAATTGATAAGTCATATAATAGGACTTTTCAGACACTATAATCCGGTTACAGATAGATCACCTATCAGTTGATTACGGATCCTAATCTACAACAAGATTTAGATCACATTTTCCGAACGAGTCGCTCAATTTCCAGTGGAAATTTTAAATTTAAGACTTTTGAACTTTTGGTTTTTATTACTTTTATTACAATTCTTCCATGATATTTACTCAGTTGTATTTTGATGCTAGATCCGCTCACACAGATTTTGCACTAAAGTTCAATACTAATAAGCTTATTTCCTGCTGAAAAGTATAAAAGTCGCAAATCTCAGTAGCCTCTCGATAACGCTCATAAGAATTAATCATAGATAGCCATTTAAGGGGAATAAATAACTTTTAAAACAACCTGTCAACTGATCGCATTTACCCACCGGTAACTTGTCAGTAAAAAACAAGCAAATATTTGATTGCTTGAATAAATTTAACCCAGGGTAATCCGTTAAAATCTGATGAATGTTTTTATTTTGCAGGGAAAAACCAGGTCGTCTAAAAGCAGCAAAAAATCTTATTGATCATGGTATAAATCATCTTGTTGTCATTGGAGGTGATGGTAGTTTAACAGGTGCTGACTTGTTCAGACAAGAATGGAGCAGTTTATTAGACGAGCTATTGTCAACTGGTCAAATCACAGCCGAATTACGTGAAAAGAATAAATATTTGCAAATTGTCGGTTTGGTTGGGTCTATTGATAACGACTTTTGCGGTACAGATATGACTATTGGAACTGACAGTGCATTGCACAGGTAAATTTTTCAACAATAAAAAAAACAAATTTATTTTTATTTGGCAATAACTATTTATATTTTTTTATCAATCAGACTAGTTTCATTAAGCTCATTGTGTACATAGCTTTTGTTTAAATGCAGCTATTCAATTTTTTATTACTTGATGTTCCATTAATTTGGAGCTAGAGAATAAATATGACATCGCGACGACAGGCGATCTGGCACCATTTGGACATCTCGAGGACCTTTTTTTTTATAATAGGACCAAAGTTTGAATATTGACTGCTGTACACCCCGACCAAATTTTATACCCACCATTTGTTAATTTAAAAGTATTCTATATTGAGGCCTCGGCGCTGCTTTCCTAATTTAGAGCTTACTTCATAAATATACTAAGACATAAAATGTTGGATTTCAGGATTATAGAAGCTATTGATGCTATAGTGAGTACCGCATACTCTCATCAACGTACATTTATAATGGAAGTTATGGGAAGACATTGTGGGTAAGATTTCAGTTGATCTATTTTAATTGTTTTTTATGTACTTTGTTGTCTACTGTTATTTTATTCAATAATTGATATCATTAGAAATATCTATAGTTTGACATATGTCGTTATCTGGAAATCAGTTTACACTGTGACTACATGAATAGGTGTTACATACCAGAAATGTATAAGGAGAAGAATGATTTATATTTAGCGAACCAGAATTATGTAATTTATTCTTAACAATTATAGTAAGACCAAAGATAAGAAAGAGGTTAATTGAGAACCTTATTTTTTCAAATATTTTGAGACATTAGAATAATTAATTCCATTCCATATATTCAAGTTAATTGTGGAGGGTTTTTATATCTCACTTTTTGTTAAGCTTATCATGTTTTTTGAAAAAAAAATCATAACAAAATACTTTCTGAAATAATTTTTTTTTAAATAATTCAACTTTTTAAAACAATGTATCTCTTATTATTTAGTTTATTAAACATGAACCTGAACGAATACTATTATTTTTTGATAAGCCACATTGTATAAGAACGTAGAAAATGATTATATGACAACTGTGATCTTATAAGTGACATCACTTGTCACTTATAAAATAAAAATAAGTGAAAAAAAATCCGCCACAATGTTCTTTGATGTTACCAGATTGTCAGTGAAAATGCTAGGGGCTCCGATCTTCATATCTTGAACGTTACTTTGGTTATTTTTAAAGTGAATACACCATTTTCCAAATGGTAAACTACGTTTAACAATTCAATTGTAGTTTTCATTTCAAATTTGAAGATGAAAAAAAACTGAAAAAGTTCCTGTCTATTTTTTCCTAAGATTAACTCATTAGAAAATCTTATCATTAATGAATAGTTTGTGAAGGTTTTCAATGTTGCTGAAATTCCGCCTATGAAGCTAACGATTAATAATCCCGATTCTTTTTTATTCCCACTATTTTTATTTAGCTTGAGATATATAAAAAGTGACACCTTAGAAGATATATAAAATGTTGTGGTTTTACGTGACATGTTATAGGTATTTGGCTATTGTCGCAGCTTTAACAACAGAAGCTGACTATGTTTTTATACCCGAATGTCCGCCAATGGGCGATTGGAAAAAACGACTTTGCGACAAATTGGAACAGGTATATTACTACCGTCAACAGCAAAAGCGTACTCTAACAAAGTTTTATATTGTTTGCTTGTATTGTACGTTTTTTCTATTTTTATCTAACATTTCTTTTCATGTGTAGCGTGAGTTGCTTGTCCATATATTTAATAACATATTATTTAATTCATTTATCATTTAGCTGTAGTTTTTTACCTCTCTTTTTGATTATAGTCTAAGACCCCGATATAAGACGACCTTCACATATATGTTCCCATTATCCTCAACAATTCCTTTTATGTGACTATTGATTATATTTTTGAATCTATATTGTTCTTTACTTATACGCTGATTCTTGAAGTAGTAGACAACAGAGTTTTTTTTATAAAATGTAACAACTCTTCAATGTTGCAGTTATTTAGCTTTAGTTGCAGCAATGACCGGTGAGGCCGATTTTGTTTTTATACCAGAATGGCCTGCGGATCCCGACTGGCCTAACACACTCTGTAAAAAAATATTGCAGGTACAGATTGAAATTTATATTGTTAAAAGGGGCTTGGGTGCTTTATTGAAATGGAATTTCTAGCAATTAGATATGGGTTTTAGGAAAATATGTAGTTTTTGTGATATTCTCAGTATTTATATTTCCTTGAGAAATTCAGTGAAAACTAGATACTAAAAAATATTCGTTATAAAACTATTTTTACTTTTTTCTATAAACGTTAAATCGATTCTCTCCTAATGTTAATGCAAATTCCTTCTTAATAATAAAGTTTTTAACAAAGTATGTCTTTGGGCACAGATTTTAAATTTAAATAATTTCATGTTCTACAAAGGAAGACAAATGAGACCTAAAATAATTTCAAACAAGGAAAAATCTTGTAATTACCATTTATTTTGATTGATATTTTTCATTCATCACTCTAAATATATTTATTCTGACTCTTTTCTTAAGACTTAGTGTTGTATCTTCTACTATTCAACATTACGAGAAATAGATGTCCAGCTTTCGTGCCATCTCTTGCTCAAAAGTCTCATTGAAGTTGGTTTCTCATCCTTTACCCATTTAGCCCATCGATCTTCCATCTTTCTGTTGACGTGATCTCTCCAATATATTATTTGATCTCTCAGGTTAACTCCTTTATTTTATGGAAATCAGTTGATGTATGACGAAATAATTTATTATATATAAGACCCAGTTGGACCCATAAATCGTTTTGGTTAATAAATTGTTAGTTATAATATATACAGTGCTTTTCAGATAAAAGTATCCACCTTTAATAACTTTTGTAATACTGGTATTTAGAAAAAATCCAAAAACACGTCAATTTATGTTGGAAGGGGCAAGCATTATGGCTTATTTAAACTTACTGGAAAAGCCACCTCCCCCCTAGCAGCATCCCCTTTATTTTTTTAAATTACTTTTCATATTTTTTATGTAAAATTTGGATACTCCTCTTTGAGCTGATTTCAAAAATGTATAATACTTGTAGGTTAAAGTGGTTAGTTTATGAGATAAACAATTTTTCTTTTAAGATCACAAATTTTACTTATTATTTACTTTCACCTTATTTGCCTGTACTAAAATGGGTTGTACAACAGTTCAAACTCTTTAATCTTTTTAACTGTGCTATTTATTATGAAGTTACAATAAGTGTTCAAAATGAGTACCATTCACTTCCATACAATGGTATAATCTATTTTGAAATGCCTCTCTGACATTGCTTAATACGGCTGGATTTAATTATCGACATTCATTTTCTATCCTCTCTCGTAAATCATCCAGAGATTCTGGTTGGGTAGCATAAACTTTTGTTTTTAAATACCCCCATAAAAAGAAGTCTGGGGGTGTTAAATCCGGTGACCTAGGTGGCCACTCCATCATCTGCCCCCTTCTACCTATCCAACGAGCGGGGAATGTTTCGTTTAAAAATTGTCGGACAGGCATAGCATAGTGTGGGGGAGCTCCGTCTTGTTGAAATACCAGTAAATCTTCGGAAAGGTTATCATCATTTTCTATTATTGTTGTAATACGTGGGTCAACCCCTTCCCTGAGTAATTCAAGATATGATTCACCATTTAAATTTCCGTTGATGAAGAAAGGTCCGACAATGTGGTCACCTAGGATACCACACCAAACGTTTAACTTTTGGGGATGTTGTGTATGGAATTCACGCATAATATGTGGATCACTTTCAGCCCAATATCTACAATTATGCCTACTTACTAAGCCATTTAATGACCATGAGCATTCATCAGAAAAGCAAATATTGTTTAACAATTGTGGATTGTTATTGATAATTTGCGTCATTGATTCGCAAAACTCTAGACGACGATCAAAATCATCTTCATTCAACTCGTGCACCAACTTAACTTTGTATGGGTGGTACTTGAATTTATGTAGAACTCGGAAAACTGTAGAAGATGAAACACCGATCGCTCTACTTATTGTTGACAACGATTGGGGTTGTTGAGCCTCTAAGCTGACTTGCCCTAAAATTGCCACTTGGATTGCTTCGTTATTTACGAGTCCCTCTCGCTTATGCACTTTATTGCAAACAGACCCTGTTGTGGTAAATTTCTCCATCAGTTGAATTACATACTTATGAGTTGCATGTCTTCCGTCATGTAATTCGTTAAATATTCTAGCAGCAGCTCTTGCACAATTATTATTTTGGTAGTATAAACCTACAATTTCAATTCTTTCTTGCAAAGAGTAAACCATTTCAGAGAAACAAAATAAATAATGTATCAAATTACACTATCAATAGTGTCTACAAATTCTAGTTGACAATGTCAAACTTTAATAAAAAGTAGAGTTTTTTGTTGTTTGGATTTTTTAAGTAGAATAAATAGCACAGTTAAAAAGATTAAAGAGTTTGAACTGTTGTACAACCCATTTTAGTACAGGCAAATAAGGTGAAAGTAAATAATAAGTAAAATTTGTGCTCTTAAAAGAAAAATTGTTTATCCCATAAACTAACCACTTTAACCTACAAGTATTATACATTTTTGAAATCAGCTCAAAGAGGAGTATCCAAATTTTACATAAAAAATATGAAAAGTAATTTAAAAAAATAAAGGGGATGCTGCTAGGGGTGAGGGGGTGGCTTTTCCAGTAAGTTTAAATAAGCCATAATGCTTGCCCCTTCCAACATAAATTGACGTGTTTTTGGATTTTTTTTCTAAATACCAGTATTACAAAAGTTATTAAAGGTGGATACTTTTATCTGAAAAGCACTATATAAACACTATATATACCTTAGTATAAATGTATTGTTAAATATTACCCAGTTATATTGGAGGGTGTTCTGTTAAATATTGGATATATTGAAATTTAAAACACATTAGAATGGTTTTTTACTTTTTTTTATATTTTTTCAAAAATTCATTTGTTTATAAAGAGCTTTTGAGATATAAAAAAAATGTTTCGCCTTTTTATATAGTTTTTACTATTTAAGAATGAATAAGTGTATAATAATATTTAGGTGTAAAAAGTATTGCTTGTTATTGTATTCTCGGCACTCACGATAAATTTTAGCACTATCGTAGCTGCAAGTCTTATTGAGTATTGAACGCGTCAGAGAAAAGTTTAATTTTTAATTCTTTTCATTTTCGAAATTGCGAAAAACATCACAATTATTTTTTATATTATTATAATTTCTGGATTTGTCAAATTTATTACGCATATTGATTATTTCATTTGACAGCATAACGTATTTTGATAATGTCCACATGAGAGGCTTGATTGATGTATTATGTAGATTTCACTATTGGTATAGCATGAATACACGGCTTTCTAAAAGATTGGGAAATAACTCTATAGGATATTTGACAGTGGTAGAAAATCAAATCTCTTAAAATCGACTATAAAGTGAAATTTTAATGCCAATTGATAGAAATCGCCTATGAAATCCCCAGTGAAGTAACTGAATCGACAGTGAAATCGCTTTTTATTGCCTAGGCAATTAAGAGTCTAAAATTTTAATAAACATCTAAAAATTGTGAATAATGATTAAAAAAAATTCGGATGCGAATTTTTTCGTCTTAATTTTTGACTTTTCTGAGAAAGTTTACCATGGCCATGGTAATATTTTTTACGCCATCAAGAAAGATATTTCAACGAACCAAAGTCTCAATGACTTTTTAAAAAAAGCTGGTATTTTGACGGGAGAATTTTCGTTCGAAAAAAAAATGTTTTTTGTAAAAGATAAAAATTAAAAACCAAAACTCGATTTTTTGATTTTTTCATATAAATTTTGAGGTTAGGTGAAAAAAATGAGAATACAAAAGTTGTAGATATTCTTATTACCTACAACTTTGCCGTTTGACTTTTTTCCATAAAACGGAAATCCAGATAAACCGTTTTTTATTACTACTACTAGTTGATATTCTTATATACGAATATATTATACAGTAGACAACACGAAGGAACTCTAGATATAAATTAAAATTATTAATTAATTCAATTGGCAATTAATTACAGTTATTTAGGAATAGTTACTTCTTTGACTTGCGAAGCTGATTATGTTTTTATACCAGAAGAGCCCGCACCAATAGATTGGCCAGAAGATCTCTGTGAGAAGCTTCAACAGGTATTCCTGAAAAACTAAGTTAAGAAATTATAAAAGTTTTTTAAAATTTTTCCGTGCGCTAGTTTAAAATTTTATGAATAGAGAATTCTGCCAACTATCGAAGGGGAATATTTCCCCATATTATTATTTATTTAATTTTTCTTATGTTTTTACTGGGCTCCGCAGCAACGAAATATAGATTTACTTGAAACAATCAAGGTTAAACTTAAAGTTGAACATTTGTTATGAAGTAATTAAAGTTTACATTTAAAGTGTTCATACAGTATCTACAACTGTGACAATTGAAAATATTCACAAAAAAATTGACATTTGTCAATTAAGATAAGATGAAACCTGATCCCTCCTGTTTGTCCTAACCTAATTTCATCGAAAGTTTTAGCGATCATTAGTGACCTACAAAGAAACAATAGAGATTAAAAAGCGGGTATGCCCTGTAGGCGACTACGAAGGTCTCCCACTACATACTCCGCCATTGTTGGCGTTTTCTACAAGCTGAAGGCCATAGTGCTACAGAAATCCATCGGAGAATGAGTCGTGTGTATGGGAAAAACTTTATGAGTGATGGTGTTGTGCGTGAATGATGTCGAAAGTTTAAGGATAGCCACAATTATGTGCATGATGAAGGGGACCAAGGACGCAAATCTGTCGTTTCAGATGACCTGCTTCAACAAGTTGACAGAATGGTTAAAGAAAACCGCAGATTCACCATTACTGCTTTGTCTACGGAATTTCTAGGTCTGTTTTGTACTTTGTTGTTACTGAACGGATAGGCTTTATTGGGGACAACTTTCTTTGAAGAGGGTATTGAAAAGCTTATCCACAAATATGGCAAATGTCTAATCCCTTCGGTGATTATGTCGAAAAGTAACCGTAAGGGTACCAATTTTTTGGTAATAAAATTATTGTTTTATATGAACTTTTATTTATAGTTCCAAATTTGTTTTTTTCTATTTTAGTGACTTGCGAATCAGGGTCAATAGTCATATGTTAATGTTAAAAATAAGAACAAATGTATGAAATACGTTGGGAAATACTGTTCGCAATTCGCAACCTTTGCGCAAAAATTGCTTTGTGTTCATTAATTTTATTTCCGGCTTTATAGCACGTAGCTTATTAAATGTTTAGCTGTAAAAACGCACTGTGAATGTAAAACTTATACCATCACACGTGTAGATTACTAACTAATCTTGCATGTTCAAATGCATGTATGTAATTTGCAGACGCTTAGTATATGTTTTATTTTAGTTATGAAAAGCATACTGGTTATTATTATTATTTGCGTTGCCCCAAAACATGTTTTATTATTTATTTCAAAAATCAGATCTAATACTGAATAATCATCTGGAACTGATGAAGGAGGAGATGAAAATCAAACATCGAATTATCGCCCAATTGCACTCCTTCCCACGTTATCTAAGGTCATAGAAAGATTGGTCAAAAGAGGCTTCTATAATTTCTGTTTAAATATAAAATGCTTACTACCCATCAATTTTGGTTTTTAAGTAACAAATGCACATATGATGCTATTTTCTCCCTCCTAAATAAAGCCTAAACATCCATCACTTTACTGCAACAACTTCTTGTGATTTTTCTAAGGCTTTCGATTGTGTTAATCATAATATTTTTATCAACAAATTGCAGTACTACGGTTATAGTCACATATTGCCGCCTTATCTAAAAAATTAAATTCCTCTTGTTTTGCGCTGAGATCAGTTTTCAAAGAACTGAATTATCCACCTCCTCAACAGTTTATTACGCCCTTATTGAGTCTCATCTCCGATATGCCCTTCCTTTCTGGGATACGTGTTGTGCGACTCAATTTGAGCGAATCATCAAACTACAAAAGAGAGCTGTTAGATATTTACTCGGACTAAACAGCAGGGCTCACCACAGGGACTTCTTTAAAATATTAAAAATTCTGATTCTTCCTTCCTTTTTCATCTTTGAATCCGTTTGCTTAATTCGTAAGCTTCTCCAATTTTATAAAGATCGTTGCACGGCTATACACTTAGGAACGCGAAGCACGACCTTTTCCTACCTACTCCACGTTCAGAATTGGTTGAAAGCTCAATATTTTACAATACAAAAAAATGCACAATCACTTGCCAATTGAAATCAAATCGATATCATCGCATTTCGCAATAATTTGAGGGCATTTATACTGTAAAGTGCCTTCTAATCTGTAAACGACTTTTATTCTAATATTTGTCTAGTATAATTTATTAAAATGGACCTTTTTATTTGAAAAAGTCCAAAACGATGACTTCGTAAAAAGCAACATATTCAAGTTGATCAGTATAACTGGAGACTTTAATATATGACGCCTTAACCTTAAAACCTTTTTAGAAAGAAACTAAAGAGAAAATTATTAAAAATAGAATTTGTGTTATGAAAATAATTAAACTATAAAGAATAAACTGTTGTAACTCTCTGTGAACATACTTTATAAAAGACTGGTAATACTTCCAGAATGCTCTTCATAATATTCAATAATTGTTTTCTTCTTGTACCTGATTTTATTTATAATACAATAGGAAAGAGCTGCAGGTCAGCGATTGAATATCATCATAGTTGCTGAAGGAGCAATAGACAGAAATGGTGATCCCATCACAGCAGAGCAAGTCAAAGATGTCGTTGTTAAAAACTTGCATCAAGATACGAGAATAACAGTACTTGGTCATGTTCAACGTGGAGGAAATCCTTCAGCTTTTGACAGAATTTTGGTAAATATGTTTTATTCACTAATTTCATACTAATTCTTCAAGTCATTAATGTCTATTTTTGATGAATTGAAGAAATCAAAATTCGACTATATTGAGCGAAATTTTCATGTAAAATGTAAAAATTCATATAAAGAAAAACTTTTTGAGATCAACTGTAAAATTCTATTATCGATGTGTGCAAAGGTCTCCTAAACATTTAGATGATGCGAGTTTATGCTAATTCGTATAGCTTACTTCAAGTTTGTTGTCAATCGGTAGAATTCGTCCAAAGCATTTTTATGCCATTCCTATCTGATAACTGACTTTTTGATTCAGGTATGTAGTAGTGAATCAATCAATTTGCACACCTGTAGGATCTTGGCCATTGCGCTTTTTTTGGCGATGTTGCAAATGGGTGTTTCGTCGATTTGCATGTTTAATGGTAATTTCAAGACAGAATGTGCAGATCCTTGTCAAAAGCAATGAAATTAAGAACGTTTTTTCGAAATAAATTCCACCAGATCCACTGTTCACAGCTTCTATCAACATGTCATCTTAAGTATCGATCGACATAGAAGATGGATCGACGTATTAGTTGATTGTCAAATGTCAAATATTATGGCTGCGTTCAGAAATTTAATTATATATATATATATATATATATATATATATATATATATATATATATATATATATATATATATAGATTTTGTTAATTATCAGTGTTCAAATTGTTTATAAAGTAATTCTTTTTATTATTGGGCGTATTTAATCAAACATAGATTACTCGAGAAACACTTTTTTTGTAATGTATTATTAATTATATTTCACATAGAACTTAATAAATTATATTAATCAATGATATATTTAGATGATTGTTAATAAATTTCTGAATTACTATAGAAATGAGAATATACTTGAACTCTTTGTAATAAGTAATTGGTCAACCTAGGAACAAATCGAGATTATGCAAAGTATTTTGATTATAGGGTTCTAGAATGGGGGCTGAAGCAGTTATGGCATTGATGGAATCTAATGAAACAACTGAAGCAAGCGTGATATCATTGGATGGTAATCAAGCTGTGAGGATTCCTCTAATGGAAGGAGTAAAGCAAACTAAAGCAGTAGCCAAAGTAAATACTTATTTTTATACAATATTCTCTTTTTGAAATTATCTTGCTTATCTTAATTTTTGATCACTATAGAGTTATAGAAGAAATAGCAACTATAGGTTTTGTCATGAATGAAAATGGTTATGTATAAAAATCAGCAGAACCTGGATTTTATTTACTACTGCTGTGGCCACTTGAATCCCACACCAAGTGGGTGAAGGATTTTATTTAAAACACATAAATATGCACATGTTCTTCAATCACACACTTTTTAGTCTTCTATGTATAAAATTTATAATATTTAATTTAGGCCATGGAAGAGAAGAAATGGGATTTAGCTGTTGAACTTAGAGGCAAGTCGTTCCAGAGAAATTTGGACACTTATAAACTTCTAACTCGTCTTAAGCCTCCAAAAGAAATTTATGAAGGAAAAGAAAAAGTAAGTATTTGAATAGTTCATATGAAGGTATTGATTTTTTTTAATAGTTATATATTTTATAAGTTGAGGAATTATTCTTTTCGGACATAACCTAAACTTATTTCAAATCAATTTGAAAACGTAGGTATCATTTATATACATATTTTTAGACTCCTGAAGAAAATTCAAAAATATGCCACGTCACACTTATTTTTATTCCCTCTAGTGGGAATAAACACAACTAAAATCTTAATTGGAAATGGGGGTTGAATGATACCTTATATTAAAGGCTGTAGAACAATTTTTGCAAAAATAGCTTATACTTGATTCTTCTTTTTAGTACTTTTGAAAAATCATATGAAACCGTGAAGGTATTTTGTGTTAGAGCTTCAACTCGCGAAACTAATATCACATTAAAGTAATTTTGGCAACAAAGACCCCTCATTTCACAAACCCCTTCACTCACAAAATAAAATATCATTTTTAACACTCATATAAATAACTATTAACTTATTTACTAGCTATTGCCAAGTTGGAATTTCTGGAACCGTTGGTGATATTCATACCAAATACAATATTTACATCCACCACTACACCAACACACACAATTACACTGTTTGCCACGCGTTTCGATTACCAACTTTTTCAATCTATTTCAATTGATTCGACATTTTCCTGATAGAAAAATACATAAGTCTGGGATACTAGGGAGAATTTACCAGAGGACTTTACGGACAGGGAAAATGTGTAAATTGAGAGTGGGAACCCGCAGACTTATACTATATTCAAAGTGCATGTTATATATTTATATTGTTGTAAAGCTATTAAACTATTCTGATTGCTTAATTGGTATTTCAAGTTAATTGGCAATGGATCTTTTTGGCACCAGATTATAGAGCTTATTGACTTGTCCACTTCATGATGACATATTTTAGATGCTTTATATAAACTATTTACCAATCCAATTAGGATACTTGCATTGTTACTTTTCATTCTGTTTCCGACAAATTTCTTGTTTTGTTATGTTTTATAACATACCTCATTTGAGATATGTAGATGTACAGATTTACGAAAAACACTTTTACTTGATTCCATTTGCTACTTTTGTAATATAGGTAATATATTTTCAAGTTAAATTCCACATCAAGATATATATACTCAGGAATTTGAAATTGGTATTGAATGATCCAACATATCTTTTATCTTTTCGGTTGTCTGCTCTAACTTCCCCTAACCATTTTTAATAATTTACATGTTTGGAGGAAGGGTGTTTTCTATTATCAGCATATTACAATATTTTTGTGTTTATTTTTAGTAAGTTTTCTTCTTTGGGGGTAAACCTACCTGTGACTGGATCTGAGAGAGAAGTGCAAATATTTTCATATTTATTATTCTCGGCTTTGGGAAACCCAGTACATTCATTTTTGTAGATAAAATATCGAAATTAATTAATTGGAAAAAATTAAATTAATTTTTGATAGAAGCCTGTTTATAGTTTTCACCAGATTTCTAAGCTGTATGCTGAAAAATGTGAAGTGTGTAGTATTTTTGAAAAGATAGTTGAAGCCCTCATAATAAGGTGTTAGTAACCTTCTTTTCCATTGAAGATTTTAGGAATGGTGTTCGCCCTCGCTATAAAGCTTTAGGTATTTAATTTAGTCTACCAACTCTACCTTTTGGGACAGGTTTGCTTTCAAATTGTATTTAGTATTCATGAGATTGATACATTTGGGCAGCTTATCAATGTGTAATGTTTGGCATATTGGACTTTGAACATTTTATATTAAAAATAATAATATACCAAGTTGTCTGTGTAATTTACATCTTCTCTAAACTTTTTGATCGGAATTTTCACTTTTGCAGTAAATTTGGAGTCTAGTTTGAACTATTCTTTCAATATTTCATTACCCTACAATTAATTTTTTTCCACTTACTATTTAATTAAAAACCATTTAACTGATCTTCAATTTTTGTTTCATCACTCTGTAAGTCGTGTGATCAAATAAGAAAATCACATTATTTTGCCAAAAATCGATTCTATTCATCTCCTTCAAGAGCAATACAATAATTGCTTTAGACAGATTTGTCTTTTGGCTCAAAATTGGCTTCAGTTTCAGCAATCGCTTCTTCATTCGAGCTGATTTTCTTATCTTGCGAATAGCCACTAGTCACTGGGGATCAGATCTGGACTATACGGTGGACGAGGAAGGAATTCGAAGTATAATTCATTCAATTTAACCATCATTGCCATCGGTGCATTATCTTGGTGAAACAGTGGTTTTTTCTTCGACGAAGTTGATACTTCATAAACGTCATAAGGATTTGGCAGCGCCATCTGTGTCAGTCACACGACTTATTGAGTGATGTAATATATTTAGGCTATCTTTCCATAAGAATGGTTGTAATGATTTTTCGCTATTATGTTTTTAAAAAAAAAATTAACACTTTATATGGTATTAAATATCGTAAGATATCTTTCGATTATTGCCACCAGACGCCTTTGAAAAAGGTATACTTTTTTTTGATGCGTGGGATTTATAATTTTGCATGTTTGCATGAATTCTAATGCTTTTATTTGAAGTGTGACGTATTTTATAATATCCAATTTGTAAGTTAGTTGCATTATATCTTGTTCGCGAGTTCAAATGGAAATGATGAACGTAGTGGGGTCCACGAGTTCTTAACCTAACATAGATAGAAAGATCATTTATAAAAAACCGATTATTTTTCAATATATTTTCCCTGTATTTCCACACACTTTTCAGCACGTGTAACTAAAGCTTCTATGCCATCATAAAACTATGATGCATCTTTAGAGTCAAATTTTTCGTACACTCTGTTTTTATTTCATCGTCGCTGTTAAATCTTTTACCCCGTCAATCGGACGAGGCCAGTAGCCTTGGAAAGCGAGTCAGTATGGACTGGAGCATTGTTATGAAGCAAGCGCACACAATGGCTGATTTTGTAGGCGCTTTTTTTCGATAATTTATTGACTCAATCGCTTTAGTAAGTCAGAAGAATATATTTGTTCACGGTTATATTTGATTCCTTAAAGTCAATCAAAAACATACCCTCACTTTACCTCCTTTCGGCATAGCTCTAAAAATCGCTCACAATATTATGCTTTTGTACTGCGCTGAGTATATGGCACATCCACCTTGTACTAATTTTTGTTATATGATTAAATGATCATGTAGGACGCTTACTTTGGAATTGTAGGACTTAGTCGCAATTTCTTTTGTTTTCAGACGCCGATCAATTAGAATCATTTTTTCTACTAATGTTTTGTGTAGTAGTCACCGTCACGGGACCTCACCCACCTGGGTCATCTTCTAATGATTTTGCCCCCCCCCCCCAGCAAAACAAACTAGACCAATATAATTGTTGAAAAAGATGGATACAAGTAACCGTTAACAGCCTCCATTTTGGTTTTTATTTATGTTGGTTTTAATTCTTCTCTGGTCAAAAATTTAGTAACAGCGCGAAACTCAATTTGAGACAATGCGAAACAACTTGACTGAGTGGTCGTTTGAGGTCTACTATAATCAAATGGATCAAAATTGAAACTTTGTGTAAAGCTTGTTGAGACTTGTAATTGACTCATGCATAAATATTCTTGCGAATGCACTCTATTTACTATATGAGGCCAGGAACTCATGGACAGCACTACATTTGTAGGTAAATGTAGGACGTGCTATATGCAATTCTTCGCTGTACCAATCCGAGTAGGTATAATATACACGACCAATTAGTCTAAAATGTAATTCTTGATGTTTCCATTCAGTCTTTGAGCTATGAATAGTGATGCAGTCTTCATCATTCAGTTCAATATGTCAGTTGTATATTAGTTTGTTAGTGAATTAATACAAAAGTTTTCATTGAGTGAATTATCAATTATTCTAAATTTAACATATCAAAAATATTTTATCTTCAAATTAACGTTAATTACACAAAGCGATTCATCGATTATACAAAGGAACTTTACATACTTTTACCATATATAGAGGGCAAGGAGTAGTGATAAAAATAAAATGACTCAATCAAATTACTTACTAATATATTCGACTGATCTTTTGTTGCTTGTAAACGTTTAGTTAGTAAATTAATCAGAACTTCATTAAATTACTAGTTTAGTGCGAACTAGGCTTTAGTTTTGGTGCAAAAATTATCTTCAAGTATAACTTTCGTAATTTCGTTGTCACCGTTTCTCTAATTACATGAATAAATCTTGTGTTTGTGGTTTTTGTTTTGTACTTATTATTTTGGCTGATCCACACTCGCACGCGAATCGTGGTCTACACTCGCAGGTTCGCGCCGGGCTCACAGTATAGTTCGCGCTTTTGACGCGTATGCACGTCTGGTAATTTCGACATAGTACTCATTTTGTATGCAAAATCGTGGTGTCGAAAACACAACCACACGCGGCAATTGCTACTGAGCGACTGAGCAACTCGCAAATGTGGAATCTTGTCGAGTTCGCGCCTGCGAGCCCTTTATCGCGAGACAATTTTCGAGGAACGAGTCGAGAAGAATCGGATTCATGCTTCGCGCGCGAATGCGGATGCGGCTTTTGAAGTTAATTGTGATTTTTATTGTACGTATACATCAGTTTCACCAATTCACTTAAGTACTTATAAAATATACAAATAGGGACGATGGGGAGATTTTTCCACGTCCATCAAAATGTAATAAATGCCTATTAAATAACAAAACTGGTGATATAAAATATTTTATTTTGATATTATGTATATTTAATATATACCCCTCCTCTATCCCGAAATCGCTCCATGCAAATCTTCCATTGATCGAAACAGTGAAGGAAGTCTTTTCCCTTCAATTTTCACTGATTAAACTATCGATATCCATGCCAACCACGCTTTATATTTTTTTTTGTACTATCAACAGCAATCAGAAGTATATTTTCTATGAGCTATTCTTTTGGCTATGGACCTATAGGCTGGTCTTGGGAATGTCCTGATGAGACTTCACTTGCACTTTATTTGAGATCAATTGGCCAGCTTCGTTTCAGTCTTCTGTTGTTTGGTTTTTGGGTTAGTGGCTGTAGTAGTAGATTAGGATGGCTGTCCAGCTTCAGGTAGTGGTTACAGCTTCTTTCTTGTATTGTTGGCATACGGAGGTCTTCATGGATCAATTTATTTGTGACGTACCATGGTGCATTGACTAGTGATCGACTAGTGACTTTAGATTGCCCTCGTTGTATGAGAGCATTACAAGATTTTATTTTGTAGTGGGACTGCGATCTTCTTCCGAGTACCCAATATAGTTCTCGGAAATTTAGGTTGATTTGCTTTCGTTTCTTGGACTTCATATGAAAGCAAAGAAAATAGAGCAAGTAATTAGCTGCCAAGCATGTCACAACTCCGATATAAACACTTCCATATAAAATAATGAAATAATTTTCTTTGCTTCGCTAGTATCGCCGCTCTTTTCGTTGTATCGCAGCTCCAACATAAACACAGCATAAGCTACAATTTGTGTCTTGTTTTGCTATTACAGTAGTCTCTTTGGCATCATATAATTCAAGGGTTTAGACCTGATTCTACTGTCAAATTTTACTCTGGGTTTCAATTTTTTTCAGTATTTATTTAAATCAAGTTAATCAGGTATAATAATATGCTAGAATTTAACAACTTTGGTGAAACTAATGTATTTGAACGGTTATAAATTAATAACAATGGTCCCACTTCAGGTTTTTTAGTCAAATGCAAATAATGTATACAGGAGTGTGGTTATTGATATAATAATTAACGGTATTGGTTTCAATTAAAAATCATCGGTTTAAAAACAAAAGTGTCATGGGATGTAATGAAAAAATGAATATGTAGATCTGTATCGTACTTGTTTCATGATGAACTTAACAAGTTTTCACTCCGATGATTTCTTAGTTATTTGTGTGGTGTTTCATTTTTCTAACATGGTATTTTATTAGCAGCAAGATACATTGTGGGGATCGGTGAGTAGATCTAAATTTCGATTAAATCAATAGACTTGAATCGATTAGAAAGAGATTAATAGACTAGGTATATAAATGCAACCTCAATCTTTTTCTAATAAATTCTCGTTGGCTTCAATTAACTAGCTAATGTTTAGACATTTTACGAATTTTAAAAGTATTGGTTAGATGTTCTAATTCATTATCTCAATATCTGACCTTACAGGCATTGTTAGATAACTTTTTATTGGGTTTTTATGATGTATACATCCACTTTTATTGCATAATTGATTGTTTGTATTTTCACAACTATTTTATGTCTAATGTTCCCATGTAAGTTTTGTAAGACAATTTTGTTACTCAAAAATAACGTGATGAGTTTCTTTTTTAGGTAAATAAATTCTACCAACGTTTATATCAGTTTTTCGAAGATATCCCGCGTCCAGTTTTGAATTAAATTCCCGTCAAATAACGTGACGTCAATAGTCGATTCAAACATCTCTGATGGTTTTAAATTCAAAGGAGAAAGCTTAATCTATGGACTCGTTTTGACTTATGAGTCTCGTGAACACAGTGACATACCATCTAGTTCAAAAAGATCTAATCTGAACTGACAGATGACAGAATGAACTACTATTTAGTTCATATGAGTGTACCAGGCAGTAACCACGCCATCTCTTTTATTAATTATGAACCAAATGATTAGGTTATGGCATAAAATTGAAAAATTATATTTCATAAATGCCCAGGAGTGTCTAAATTAATAGTATTTGAATTAGTTCTACTGCTTCTTCTATAAATTTGGAAATATAATCAACGAAACAAACTCTTCGAAGAAAAAAATAGTTACTCTTCTTGCTATATGACATGACGAATATGGAATTATCTACGTTCGAAATAATCGATATCGGTTCTCTGTTTTCCTCAGCTGTATAAGCCATCATGACGTTTTAGCATCAATCACTTGCTTTATGTGTCTAAATTTGAAAATTCTTCACAAACTTTATTTATAAAAGATCAAGTTGAATCGTTGACATATATCCATTAAAACCTAGCCTGAAATATATTATGAATTGTAAATGTCTAAAAATCAGCTATGTATTTCTCCCAATCTAAGCATCGCTACTAAAATTATCAATTTGCTTTATTTGTTACTATTTGCTTTCAGTGGCTATATTTATTTATTGCTTTTGACACATTCAATTTAATGTCAATGTAGGTATACGTTTCAAGAAATGTTAACTATTTGTTAAAATTAAGGTTTTGGAATCATAAATGACAAACAACGAGTCAAGGAGACCTTTTTTAACGAAGTAAGAGAACAAACAATGAAATCTTTTCGAATTTCGGGATACCTTAAAAATATAATTTGAAAGAACAAATACCGGAAGTAAAATTAAGATGTATGAAACGCGACAGAAACAAGAGCAGATACGGGTAGACTACAGACGATGAGAACAGCCAAAATGAAAATCCTAAGAAGTTAAAAAACTCTACACAACAGAATATGGAATGAAGATATTAAACATTAAAGTCGAATAGAAGATATGGAAAGGTGGGTGAGACAGAGACAAAAATAGCCAAGAAGGAAGAAGACCACCTAAACGATAGCATTAATGTAGGACTTTGTCTTCCGAGGAAGACTTACTAGCAATGAACAGCAAGTAGCGCACTAATATGATCATCCACGTTAGGAAGTAGAAGAAGAAATGACTAATACCAAATAACATCAACTTAATATTATAGTTTTAACATATTGGAATATTTTTAAATCTGTTTTTCTGACAAAAAAACGTATTAGACATAGTCTGATTACCGATAAACACTTTTAGTACTTTTCTACAATTTTTTTGTTGTAACAAGTAATAAAAAGTTATCTGTTCGTATGTTTTAATTGAACAAGGAGTAAAGAAGAGAATAAACTAAAAGAAAACAATAAAAGAAAAGAAAGGGAAAAAAAGGCCACAAAATAATTTCTATTGAAAGTATTATTGGTGTGACACGGTCTAAAACAAGACAAAATTATAGACTGACGATGTTGAAGGCGCACTGAATCCTTGCACTCCGAGATTCACCTACTTTGAGAATACCAAAAACTCCACCGAATGGAATTTGTTATTTGTGTACTTATCATTTTGAAATTTGCAAAGTAAAAGCTAACTACATTTTAGTGGACCATGAAGTTTGTTCAATCCTCTGAAGAGTGGTTCTGTTCTCTACTCGAGTCATCGCAAATTTCAAGTATTCCCATATCGTTTGATGGAACTAATCATTATGTATAATAACTTTGTCATTACTGCGTGAACGATTTCTTCTAGTTCCAACTGTAGTACCACAACTTATCCTCTAACGACAAAAGGTAGGTACTTAATTCGATTCACGCAATGTGAGCTTCATTGTAACCACGCCAAACAATATGGTCAGTCAATATGTTAAATAATCATACTGATTACCAATACAATAATTTATAAATTTCTTTGCCACCACCGATAGTTTTTTGCCTAAGTAGCCTCTCGACATATTACGTTCGGATATATCAATAAATTGCAAGTTCTTTCTAACTGGAGAGCACAACAATAAGTAGAAGTTGAAGGTTGCCTACGTCTGATTACATAATATGGCGTCAAAAGTGGATGAAGTAAATGAAATGAATGAAAAAACTGTATATTACGTGGGTAAAAATATTGTTACAAATAAAAAAAAATATTCTTATTCGTTAGAATAGAATAATTATTTATTTTCCCAGGAAGGTTACGTAATGGCCGTGATTCACATCGGAGCTCCAGCATGTGGTATGAATGCTGCGGTACGTTCTTTCGTTAGAAACTGCATCTACCGTGGTGACACTGTTATCGGAATACATGATGGCTTGGAGGGTCTTTTAGCTGGACATGTCAAAAAAATGGGTCAGTACACAATCTAATTTCGATCAAGTTTGATCTTTATTTGATGAACTAGTAGGGAATGACGGAAATAACAAAAAAAAACTATTCACATAACCTATTATAATCACAGAGCACCTATATTTAGATGGTTCACAACAATCTAAGGTTCTAATTTAATTCTAGTTGCCTAGCGTAAAAATTAAAAGCATAATAAACTTAATTACTTTAAAATAAGTTGAATTTGAATCTTATTTTAGTTTAATCATAATGCTTATTTTAGAATAACTGTCGTATTTACTGTGTATCATATATTCAGTGTTTATTTTATACCTATGACGACACGCAATATAGCAGCCTAACTGAAATATTTAACCGCCTACAAAATTTTTGAATTATTAATTAATTTTTTTCTCTATAAATATTGATCAAACTTATTCTACAATTAATATTATAACCACAATGAAATATGCTATTGTTTATTATGAAGACAAATATAAAACTTGAAATGTGAAAAATATATGTATGTTAAGACTTTAATTCAGTTCTCTTAAATCAAGCAATAATCTTATACAACGTTTCAAATCTTCATGAGGATATAGGAATAAATAATAGAGGACTTATATTAATAGCCTTACATAGTAAAACATAATATTGATTCTCCAAATTCCATCAAATCAAAATTTCAGAAAAGGTATAGGTAAATTACACATAGTACAATTACTATGAATCAGTAAGACCTAGAATCACTTACTTTTGTATAATTTTTGGGAAACTGGTTTCCATTTATGCTGTCAAAACTGATTATGAAAAATCAACTTTACATTATCTCAATAACTTGAACCATCTATAGGTAATTTTTGGTTATAAAAGGTTCGCAAAGAACTAATGAATCTTGTACCAACCGAGGAAAATTTATCGAAATGTAACTTCTCATATATTGTATTTATGCTTATTTTGTATTATTGCAGCTTGGTCAGATGTAACAGGATGGGTGGCTCAAGGTGGTGCTTATTTGGGAACAAAAAGGTCGTTGCCAGTTGATAAAATGGATGAAATTGCTAAGAAATTTACAGAATATGGAATTCAAGGATTACTAATCATAGGTGGATTTGAGGTATTTTATGATCAATCCATACATGGATTTTTATTAGACTGACATTTTCGTTATTAGAATAATAACATCAAATGACATTAAATATACTATGTCTTACAGCTATTTAAAAAACATCTGGATCTTCTTAATTTACCAATTTATAATGTTGAACTGTTTTTATATATAGGGATATCAAGCAGGACTTCATTTCACAGAAAATCGTGACAAATACGAAGCGTTCCGTATCCCCATTATGGTGATTCCAAGCACGATCAGTAATAACGTGCCAGGTACAGAATTTTCTCTGGGATGTGATACCGCATTAAACGAAATTACAGAAATTTGTGATCGTATAAGGCAATCTGCTCAAGGAACGAAAAGAAGAGTATTCGTTATTGAAACTATGGGAGGATATTGTGGATATTTGGCAACTTTGGCAGGTATCTTCTAAGATGAATTATATACAGTATTATTTATATTTTAATTTATTTAAAACAAAGTTTGACCCTTACAATTTTATAGAAGTATTTGAAAATGCTCTGTTGCAGGTAATTCAGTTTTTATATTATTACTTATAATTTTCTATAACATGGTATTTGACAAAAAATGAGAAACATAATTATATCTATGTATACATATTTAAAAACTCTTCGATTTAGATTTAAGTTTGAAAGCTTTGTTTTTAAGCGTACAATCCATTATCGTTGAGAGAAAAATGGGGTAGTTTTTTGAAAAAAATGAGTTACATAATTTTCCCATTTCACCATAATTGGTGCTTATATAACTTTTTTTTAATTATAAAGAAGGAAGATATCATATCACCAGTAGTTTCTAATAAATTGCAGTTATTGTATATTAATTATAAATGGCATTTTTGGGTCGTGTTACTTCAAAAATACTAAAAAACTAAATGAATAGCATTTGCTAGTAAATGAAAAGCATTTCCTTTGTTATCTTTAGATTTTTTTACTATAATTGGATGGGTCAGTTGAATAATTTTTTAGGTTTGGCTGGTGGAGCTGATGCAGCTTATATCCATGAAGAAAAATTCACTATCAAAGAATTACAAGAAGATGTATACCATATGGCAGCCAAAATGTCGGAAGGTGTACAAAGAGGTTTGATTTTGCGTAATGAAAAAGCTTCTGAAAACTATAACACGGAATTCATATATCGTCTTTACGCAGAAGAAGGAAAAGGACTATTTAGCGCTAGAATGAACATTTTAGGTAAGTCCAAGTCCCATGTTTTAAACTTTAAAGAAATTGGTTTAGCAAAAGTGAATTTTCAATGTGATTCAAATTATTGAAGAAGGCGGTACTACATTATGACTTTCCTATATTATTTGAAATGAACACCTCATCAAAATATCCAATTCATAGTGAGGGGATTTGTTCTTTTCCTTGTTTATAATGGTAATTTTACCAAATACATGTTTGTACGAAATTTCACCTATTAGGAATGGAATTAGAATTCTGGAACTGTTGATATACTCATACCAAACACTGTTTACTAAAGTACGAATCAACTAAGAAAATGCCACAGGCGTCATCAATTAGTAATTGTCTGCCTCACTTTAAAATATTCCCTCTCCGTCGCTTCAGACTGATATACCAGTGGCGTAGGTTCTTATTTAAATAAAAATTAATGCAGTTCGCAACAAAACATTTATTAGATTAAAAAATACAAAAAAAATATTTTAAGGATTTAAACATATATATATATATATATATATATATATATATATATATATATATATATATATATATATATATACAGCACCTTATAGAAATAGCAACTGTTTATTGCATAGAGGTTTGGTGTGCATGGTATGTTTATAATAAACACAGTTTTTGCACATGTTGAGTGTAATATTTTATCTATGTCGTTAATTAAAAAAAACATTATTCGCTATCAGAAACTAGAGACGAATATTCTAGTTCATCCTCTAATGAACTATCAGTATCCTCGCTGTTTTTGTCTTCACTTTCTTCCGATGAACCCGTATTTACTGTAAATATTAAGTGATCTAGAGTGTGGTCTAAGATGTGCTCTTTTTGTATAAGGTCATTCTCATATTTTTTAACATGTTGGCAAATATTATACCACTCTTGTTCCGATACCTCCTCAAATTTTTGAATAGCGAGCGCCTCCGTATCGGACAGTTTAAATGTTGTATTGTGCGCAGCTTCCCAATTTTTTACTAATACCCAGATTTTTTCGATCGAGTTTAGTTCTGAATGACAAGGAGGTAAACGTAGTACACGGTGCCCATGTTGTTGTAACAGTTCGTCTAGTTTGTACTTTATAGGGAAGCGAAATTTATTGGCTGCTGTGTATGTAAGTTTCATCAGTATAACATATATTGCGGCCTTCGTTACGGTATTCTATCAGCTTCTTTAGATAATTTATTCGTTTCAGGCGAATGTCGTGTGATTCACACAAAATTTCTCTTCGGTTTGGCATTTTCTGCCATCTACAAAAAAAAATCTCTGTGATAGACATCAAGATTTTAATTATCGTAATA
The DNA here is from genome assembly GCF_026230105.1 of Diorhabda sublineata. Lineage (NCBI taxonomy): Eukaryota > Metazoa > Arthropoda > Insecta > Coleoptera > Chrysomelidae > Diorhabda > Diorhabda sublineata. The sequence goes on from NC_079476.1 coordinate 20,272,253, forward strand.
ATGGACATCTTGAAATCAAAATTATTACCTGAAACCAATTTTTTTAAGGAGCCGATTCAAGCTACTTACACTTATTGCTTCTGTCAAGATTTGCCGGTCATTAATTTTCTGCAAAACATCTGTAATTTCATCATAATTAAGCATTGCACGTTTGCTCTTTTAAATTGAATAGTAATAACAGTAAACCTTAAACTAAGTAGGTACATGAGTTTATAATACTAGTAAAAACAATTTCTTACACTTTAACGTAGGAAGTCTCTTCTCCAGTACATAAAAATCGTAGATAATTTCCCTTATAGATTTTATCTGATCTGGCGAGATACGATCCAGCTTTCTTTTTTTAGTGTTACGTATTTTTTTCGGCGATTGAAAAGATGTGCTTGGCCCTCCCACTCACCTTTTTGAGCTTCTTTTGATATCTTCTGAATAGTAATCCTTGACACCCCAGTAGCAGCTAGTACTTTTTCCCTGAAATATCAAAATATGTTAATATTCTAATTTAAAATATTATACTCAATAAGTAGGTGCCTGTATAAAAATGTGTAAACTCCTCATTACTTCAACCTACTTCTCGAATCAAATCTTGCTACATACCTGTAATTTTTCAAAGGAATAGTAACTCCTTCACCTGCCTCTTTTTTCATGAAATTAATAATATTGTTTGTGATTTCTCGTCCTTGGCTGCGTATAGTAAGACCTTGCTTTCAAACTTTTTTTGCGGACATTATTTAAAACGATTTGCCCCTAATGTTCAAAAACAGCGCTATCTGTAGAATAAACTATGGCACAGACTAAAGATAACACCGAACACAATAAATCACACTATCTACTGAACAACAAACAATACTAAATGCTGAATGTCCGATGTTCCGTTGGTTATGCATCTGCGTATCCATAAGCGCAAATTATTTATATTGCCGTACTTTCCTTCCTAAGTAAAGGCTTGGCAACATCGAAGAGGGATTCGCAATGGTAAGAGATCCATGGTTACGCGACGATTCCCATTCCCTTCGAATTCTGATTTGAACCAGGCGGCAGACGTGCAGCGTTGCCAGACTATTTAGCACTTGCATTTCTATATTAAAAATACCGAACAATCGTAAAAAACGCCACTGTCACATAAATGGGATGGGCCTAAGAGAGAAGGAAATTATTGCGGCCTTTGTCAGGTATGACGCGTCTGGCCTTTTCTTAGCTGATTTGTACTTTACCACTACACCAACACTCACAATTACGTTGTTCGACATGCATATTTATAACTGAGTTATCATATTTAAAAACACCTACATAAGGTAATCTCAAACATACAAATTAAGTATATAATCATTGTGACTGTTGGTGTAGTGATAGTAAATAGTGTGATCAGTATTAAACATGCTGTTTGAGTCATCCTTATGATAAACGCTCTGGTTTACCTGTACAATATGACATTTTGACGAAGCTTTAATAAGTTTCTAGTCCTCATATACATTTCTTCATTCATATCCATGATAATTTTATTTTCTGTTTCTATTTTTACTGAAATTACTTTTTTCATATTCCGTTCTTGACTATTAAGTATATTGCTTAGATTGTTGTATTTTATTTGCTTTTAATCAGATTGAGTCTTTTCTATTTTCCACAAAATACTTATTTTCTTCCACAGTATCAAATAAATTTGAATTCAATTTTTTTTATTGATGCAACTATGAACGTTTCCTCAGAAAATGTTGTGGTCCATCTACATTCCATCCAAATTGTGAAAAAACTTACATTTTATAAAACACAGCTTGTAACAGAAATGTATATATTATCATGTGCTAAACATTTTCCAAAAGAACCAGTAACATTAAATAATAATTTGAAATGATGTAGTTTTAAATTTACATCCATACATTACAGATAGGCTCATTCTATTTGATGAGAAACTTCTGGTATGTCAAAATAAAAGTTATTTCTATCGAGATTGCTATTTTTGAGTCCAACTATGTACAGCTCTTTAGGGTTTGAGTACTAAATTTTCAAATGTTGTTCCATTGATGATCATTTTTTAATATATTTGATTAAATATGGTGACAAAATGAAAATTTATGAATTTTTAGGTCATATGCAACAAGGAGGTTCCCCTACTCCATTTGATAGAAATTTGGGCACAAAAATGGCAGCCAAAGCTGTTGACTGGTTTGTTTGTCAGTTGAAGGCTAATATGAAAGATGGAAAACCCAACTGCATGAATCCAAATACTTCTTGTCTGCTGGGCGTTCTGAAAAGACAATATAAATGTACACCACTTACGGTTTTGAAAGAAGAAACAAATTTTGAGTAAGTTGAATGGAAATATATAATTACATTTTTGTCCTACATTGTATCATTATAAATATCGATAAACAAATGTATCATATACCTAAAGCACTTTATTCTCTTACATAGTATGAAATATGTGTATTGGATTTAGTGGTATAAAGTTTCCATTCAAAGCCAGTTAAAAAAATACTTTGGATCACAAACGTATTAATTGAGACTTCTTACAGACCCCTGTGAACAATATTCTATATTTAAAAAAATATTCCTCAAGGATCACTTCTGTAAAGTCATTGAAATCTAAATAACCAATTCCAGAATTTATTAGCTCTTATTACTAATTATTATAATATTATTTTGCATTTATTATTTCTTAAAATAACATTTTCGTATTGCTTTGGTTTTATATAAGAAGTTATCAAATTTTAATCATATTTTTATGTCTCATAAAATGAAACTTTGGTTGAAGTTTCCTTTTTTGTTTTCAGGAAACGTATTCCCAAGGAACAATGGTGGTTGAAATTACGTCCACTTCTGCGTATTTTGGCTAAACATGATTCAGCTTATCAGGAAGAAGGCATGTATCTAACTGTTGAAGAACACTCTTTAGCCGACAACCTTTACGGCTGATAGCTTTTTAAAGCTATTAAAATTTTAGTCGAAACTTTATCAAAATCTCTGAGAACTTACAAATATTAATTTCACATGTGTATTTCAGATGTTTAAAAACTAAAAATAATCTCAGAATTCTGAAACATTTAATATTTAAAAAATAATAATAATAATTTAGGAAATAATATTTGTTGGTTCATATAAAACAGAGAGACTATGTACTAGGTAATTTTAAGATTGTGTTTTTATGAATTTTAAACCAATTCTAGCAAGTGAGCATCAAAGTGGTAGTAGACCATTACCAAACTGTACTGACCAATTTACAATGTGTACGCACCTTGTGGATGAGGTTGACAAATTTTTTATTCTTATATCTACTTCAGTAGCCAAGGAAAATGTGTGTAAATGAAGAATCTTTTTATTTTCATAGTGTGCCGAATTTGCTCGTAACTTGTTGGTTCTAGTCGTGACATAGTATTTTTTCATTGTTATCGATATATTGATGAACTAACTGTTGAATCTACCTCATCTTCAATAGTCTTGGTTCTCCTCAATAATATTTCCATCAATTTAATCAATTTTTCCAGGTGGGCAGGTATCTCTTCTAAGTTTTCATGTTGAAGAATATTTGCAAAAATCTACGACTGTAAGCTTCTCTAGTATACGGATTAAGATATTAATTGGTTTTTTGTCAACTTCAACTTGTTCCTCATTCTTCAAATTATGTTCACAAGTACTGCTCCTTTTCATATACTTATTTTTTGGTCAAGCATTTGCCCTAAGCATATTTACATTTGCTCGATAGACACTAAAGTAATTTTTTTGTAATATAATTACGGGTAATCGTGTCATCCTAAACGATTATGATTAGGTTGTTTAACATGATGAAAGTTTGATATGTTGAAAGTTTGGAAGCAGATGTTTGTGTGTGTTAGTTTCATTTCAACACAATTAGAGTAAGACTCCACTTAACGCGTAGAATACGTTCCAACAAAGTAGAGCGTAAGACAAAACAGTGCTAAACGAGGCTATCTTACCATGTAAATAATGGGGTTATCCTCTGCGGATATTGGAGATCTTCCATTTGGGAGCGCGTCATATAAATTTAAATATCAGATAAATGTTCCCTTATCCCGAAAATGTTGTTACACATTGAAACAAATATATCGAATCCTATAAAATTTGTTTATAGCACAATAATGTTTCTGTCCATTTACTTATTGACATCAATAACCTACTTCTTAACTGTGCACCAAGTTGTCTCGTACATAAAATTGAAATTTATTATTTTGTTATGATAAAAGTTCATTGGAAAATCCAACATTAGTTGGATATTAAAACCATCTATGTTCCTATTTCAAGATGGTACCAAGTCTGGTCTCGACTAAAGTGGATGCTACTTACTTCCACTTTTAAACTCTAGTAGAAGTATCACATTTTTGTTAAAGGTAGATTCTAATTGCTGGAAGTAATTTCATAATGAAGAAAATAAATTTATCTAACCTCCATCTATCAAAATTAAAACAATATCTTATTTATACATTTATCAGCTTCGTGTTTAATCTTCATATCCCTTATCATTTCATTTTTTTTCATTTTTACAAAGTGATGCTCTCTATTGGAGTAATAAATAACCGTCTACTTTTTGTATTAACTTTATTAAGACTATATATGAGATATTAGCTGCTTTCCATTTACACCAAAACTCAAATAATTCTCACCTGTGACGTCGCAACTCAGTTCAATGTTCTGTATCACAAGTAAGACCTAACTGAGTTTTTACCCGCAATCTGCACAAGCTTGAGACCCTGAGTTTTGTGAACTCAGATTGAAAGTGAGGTTGAGGACATGACGTTGTCAAATTTTATCATAAGCAAATAAGGTTACAATACTAAATTATTGAAAACAGTCATATTCCTTTTATTCACTGTGTAGTGACGTCATTATTTGAGTATAAGATACTCACATAATGGAGTGTCTCAGTTCAATTGAATGTGAATGGAAAGCAGCTACTGTAAGCTTTATCAGTTCTATTATTTATTCTATTATAATCGTCCATTTTGATTCTAATTTAATTATTTTTTGAATGAATTCTGTACGGTTCAATTACTTTAGTATTATTTAGTATCATTCATTCATTCATATATTATTTATTTATCAATCAAGAGCAGGTTTTTAAGCCCTTGAAATGTTGTTATAGTTTTGAAGTGTATACAAAATAACGTTGTATTGTGACAAAATAAAACTATATAAAATGCAAAACGGAAATAATTTCACCAATCTTTCCTTCCAAATTCCTTCTCATTTCATACATTTAAAAATTGGACATCCCAAATTAACTTTTTTGTCAACAATACATGAAATTACTATTGAAAAAGTTGCCAAATGTCAGAAAATTAAACTAAGCTTCCAAAAAGTGATAACATAATAGTAATAATGAAGATATTATTGAACATTTTGATTTGAAAAGAATGTTTATATTTTTTTACTGCTGGGTCGTCGACGATTTATAAATCCTTGTACACATTTATTCATTACTACTTTCGGTAATACTAATTTTTACATTGTTCTCAAAATTTATGTTTTTTGTTTATATGTATTAGAAACAATTTCTACTATTTTTTCCTTTCAGTAAAATATATCTATTGTAAAGTTGCTACTTTTAGTAGTTCGACAATTATTGCAAATTTCATTATGCGATTTTGCATCATTCACTATAATACTTAACTGTGATGAAATCCAAGAATTTTTCATGTCGTTTTAATTTTTTGTTTCAACGAATCTTCCCTCTTTTAGATAAATTCGTGTAAGGAACTCATGTGTTATCGGTCATAAGTCACTAGTAAGAGAAATCACTCGCACAAGGTGCTGGTGTCTTATTCATTTTTAATCATGACTTATTTCCTTTATAACACACTTTATAAATAACTATAAATATTCTAATAATTATAATTTCCACTTTTAGAAACTCCAGACATACATATATCTGATTCGCGTCATTTAATAATAACTTTTTTTAGTGAATATTGACTTTGAAGATAAAATGAAAAAAATAAGAGAAACGAATACAACTTATGATTTTGAAGCAATTGAATACCGAGGAGATTGGTTGGAGAACAAATCTAAAAAAAAAGTATTGGTGGCAACTGGCATTAAACAATGATATTGTTTATGTAATGAAGTTTTATGATGTGATAATAATAACTGATAAAACAAACTGTGATATGTAACAGCTGTGATATATTTCTACAATACAATTTGCCATTTAAAATTTAGGTTTCATTTAAAAATACTATACAGCTACAAAACATTGTTGTTATCTATAATATCTTTGCGAATTGGATCTGGTTTTTACACTTTTAACTTCTTTTATGTTTTTAATAATCAACGCCTCAAGTTGAATATATATCTATGTTGGGCGTGGAAACGATATCTTTACATAGTTATTAGGTTTGAAAATTGAAATTTTGATATCTTGTAAACATTCAATGTTCGTGGCGGGAGGGGTGCTAGAAATTTAAACCAAATTTTTAACTACTACATATTTTTTCATTTCTTCAAATTCATCTATTTTTCATGTAAAATATAAGTTCTCTTCTTTTTCTTCCGGTTTATATATATATATATATATATATATATATATATATATATATATATATATATATATATATATATATATATATATATATATATATATATATATATATATATATATATATATATATATATATATATATATATATTAGAGCTTCCGTTAAACATTGTTGAAAATACTTCTTCCAGATCTCTTTAAATTCAATAGTTTTAATTCATCTTTTTACCATTATCTAACTTCTTCATTGCTTTATATTTCTTATTTTATTAATTTCAATGTTTTGTCTTCTATTATATATATATGGAAATTTCGTGTTTGTTATGATCATGTTCATTCTTGCTGCAGAAAAACTTACCAGCGAATATGAAGAATAAAACCACCACAAATTTAGTAAAATTTACTTTGATAGGTGTAGTGCAGAGAGATAAAGGACGATTTAGAATATATTAGGGGGTTTTATTGAATTTCTCGAATTAAGTGGGAGGTTGATAACAAATTATGTTATTTAAATCTTGATTACTAGAATAAATAAATAAAAAATGACTACTGTGAATTTCGTACAACTCCGTGATATATTTTACAAACTTAATATTTATATCGATTGTAAAGTTACTACTTTTAGTAGTTCGACTGGACGGTGATGTACTGTGAATAATTATATTATTAATGGCTGGGTGTATTAAAACAAAATTTTATGTTTCCATTTACATTTATTTGACCTTATATTTAAACTATTGCTGAGGACGTCTCAATCCATTTCGGATGGCAAACTCCTCTTCTGTCATGTCGGTAAAATCGTTGATTCCCATTTGATAAGTACTTTTACCTTCGTCGTAGAGCTTGTTATGAGCTTCGATTTTTTCTAAATTTTTTTTGAAGATTTCGAATCTCTTAGCATCTTCTTCGGCGCCGAAATTTCTATTGTGATCTTTCTGCAATATAAATAATATAAAATAGTATTAATGCTTGTATAAATTTTCAAACTAATAGAATTCAATATTCAATTTGACGTTGATAGAAATATTGATTAATTGAAATATTTCATGTGTGCGAGAACTTTTCTCACTTTGATTAATTACAATTTACGATGCTGAGGAGAAGACGAACTGAATTAGGTCGTCGCATCCAATCAAATATTCGAAGAGCTACCCAACGTGCTAACCTTTTGGAAACCAGAGAGAGACAGATCAAGAAAATAGTCGTATTGCTATGTCGGAATTGTCACCAATCATAAAGGGAAAATACAAAGGAGAGGATGTCTTGATCCCGCGTATCATGATGATTCCAATGGATTTACCATTTTATCTTAAACGTTTACAATTTCCGGTATGTCTGGCTTTTGCAATTACCATAAATAAATGGCAAGGCCAATGTTGGAAGTTTGCGAAATCAACTTGGAGTTTTCTTGTTTCGCGTATGGACATTTATACGTCGAAACAAAACGAAACAAAAAATATAGTTTATAATAATAAAACTTCATTAATACCGAGCATTTGTTTTGATAAAAAAGGATTCTTTTTGTTTGTTTCAAGTTTATTTTAAACAAAAGTTTAGTTCTTTTATTTATCGGTTGAGGCAGTACGGGTCTGCTAGTTAATTATAAAAATAATATAACAAAGTTTTAAACATTTAATGATTCTACACTGATGAACTTTACACTTTAACTTTAAATAAAATTCCAAAGACAATTTTTTTGTAGTTGAAGTTAAGATTATTTACAACTGAAAAAAATTACTATTGTTTAATAAAATGAGTTCGGATTTTCATTAACATGGTTGTGAAACTAAAGCAAAATGATGGTAGGATTGATTCAGTAGTGAATTTAAGTAAGAAGGATAAGTAGAAGAATGTTGTCAATACATTTTTCTATTTCAATTGATCTAAGACCATCCATCCCAATTTAATTCGTCATTAATACACTTATATTTCGCTGTTCTACGTATCTAGTAGATCATAAAAGTTTGAGACAAACGAATCATTTAGAACACCTACAAATTTCCAACTTTCCTACCATCATTGGATAAAAGCGATCTTGTATTCCTTGATTATTCCAGAGCATTTGATATTTCAACTCACAAAATATTAATAGCAATTTTTCATTTTATTGGATTTAGTAAACCGGCTATTGCCCTTCTTAAGTGTTACCTTTCAGATAGATCTTAATAGGTTATGTTAGATGATGTCATGTCGAATAAACTGATGATGCAACCCCTTAAGGGAGCATTTTAGGACCCTCTTATATACATTATACACATGTATACCGACGGCACCCAGATTTATTATTCATTCAAACTTACTAATATACAGAAGGCTTCAGACGAAATAAATCAAGACCCATCTGAAATTACTTTCATCACATTTATTAAAAATCAAACCAAATAATCTAGTGCATTGATTTTTGACCATGAAAAACAAATAGCAGAAGTACTCAATCGGATGCTATTGTGTCTTGAGGTAAATATTTGAGTTTGATAATTGAAACCAAACTACGATTTAAAAAACATAATAAAGAAATTGAGTAAATCTTATGCTTCACTAAAATTAATCTATCGACGAAGAATGTATTCTAATATTGACATGAAAAAAATGCTTTTTGATTCTCTGGTACTTTCACGTTTTAATCACTGTAATGTGTTAGGAGGATGGTCCCAGACGTTTGAAGACGCCTCGTTGTTTAGTATTTGTTTGGCATCATAAATAGTGAACGTTTTCAGTAAATTTGTAAACATGGAAAACATCGGTCATGTGATGAAAAACATTAGCCGAACTAATTTTGAAGCTGAACTAGATTCTACTCAGGGTGAGACTGCTCCTTCGTTACCAACGGTAAAATATTGGGTAGCAGAGTTTAAACGAGGCCGTATGACCTGCATTGCAGCGGTGAACCATATGAGGTGAGGTGACGACTCCAGAAATGTTAAAGAAACTGGATGCGCGAGCAAGCAGACATAATAGACATTTCAAAATGTGTGTGCATCATGAGGATTTTCCTTCGAGTGTTGGGTAACGTTTCACAGAAATAAATTTTCCACTGTTTCCCACCGTTCCATCTACAGGCAAGGTCATGACGTTGGTTTTTCGGGATTAGTGTGGGATGATTTTCATTGACTATCTTGGAAAAGGATAAACTGTCAACAGCAAATACTATAATAACTTTTGCAACGTTTGGCTAAGAAGAAAATGTTGTTTCGTCAAGACAATGTACCAGCTCATACATATGTTATTTTAATGTCCAAAATTAATTAATTAAAGTTTAAATTGCTACCTCATGCACCCTATTCGCCAGTTTTAGCCCCCTCGGATTAGTCTCTATCCTCAGACTTAAAAAAATGACTCGGTAGTCAAAGATTTTCCAACAATGAAATGATTATGAACATTTTTGTGTTTTCGTGTGGGGTTAGATTCCTTACATTCATATGATCCAGACGATTAGCCTATCAGTTGGCCAGTAACGAGTGTTAGTGTCCACGGTGCTCTCGATGGTACTTTCATTTTTGCAACATTTCTTTGTTGGACAGAATCTCAAGGAGTATGCAGCTCAAAGACTTGAAATCAGCCGGTGTGAAGCAGGCATATTGGAGCCAAGAAATCTGATCACTTTAAAGCAAAATTCAAAACCTAGCTTTTATGTACATTAAAAATTAATGTTAAATGTGCAACTCTTGACTATATAACAGTAGTATAAGCTCTTCAGTTTGTTGTTGTTTGTTTATCAGTCATTAAAATATATTTGTTGAATGTTAATAATTAAACTATATTTGGTACATTGGTAGCCGTTGAGATAATTATTTTATATTTAAAATGTTAATAATGTAAATATCATCACAATATCGGTAGGGATGTGGAGCTAATAAGTTTAATATACGTGGACACAATCTCCATTAAAATTTTTTGTATCTGATATACTCGATCCTATTAAATGTATCAAATAAAAAGAAACATTGGAAAAAAACTTCACAATTTTCTAATGGATGGATGGATGATTCAATGTTAAGTTTGCAATAAATTAGAAAATTATCAAAAACATAATACAGAGACCTTAAATGTTGTAATACAAGTATCTATAACTAAACCGAAAATTTTGAATTTTGATTGTAACTTGAATGAGTTAAGTGTGCTGCTGTAGGCATTGTCGAAATTAATACTAATACCCAATAAAATATTGAATTTTTCTGTTTGACATTATATTAACAAAAAGCAACATACTTTCCATATCTTCCATACAACAAAAGTCAATTAATTTTCGTTATCAAGTAAAATAAAATCACTAATACCTACCTTGAATTTTTTCCATTGATCTTCTGCGGTCTCATTAGCTGCAACAACAGCTATCACAAATAAAGCAAACAAAACTACCTTAAACATTCTCTTGTTTATTATATCGTTGTTATAGATAATAATCATCGATACGAATGTTGGGAATTACTTATATATAAGTAATAGCAATCTGCTCATGCGCTTTAGTGTAAAAGCTGCAACGCATAATAGATTAATCAAATTATCTGATTATCATTTGTATACCGTTTAATATGAACTGTACAAAGTGTAGAAAATAAAATTATTATAACTTGACTTTGATATATAGATTCTAAAAATTAAAATTATTTTGATTAACAATTACTTGCAAGGTCATTAAATTATTGGTGGCAAAAATTTTTATCGAATATTTATGTAATTAAAGTGCCACATCGATTTTTTCTCGTGATTTATAATTTTGTTAATGGTAATACCACAAATGTTAGAAGAATAGGAAGTTGGGAGGAAAATTGAAATTCAGAATGGGCTAGCTAGAGCTCCCCAAGAATATTTTTTTAAAAGTGACTTTTAGGGAGATAACTCTTAAATGGCGCAGTTAGTAGCATAGTGAAATTTTTGGATGAAAAATCATGACATAAGTTGATAAGGGAAAAGAAAATCAATTAAATTTCTAGGACTCAATTTAATGGCAAAAAAGGAGTAAGAGAAAAATATAGAGAACCCATAGCCTATTTTTATTAATGAGGGAGTAATACAATCTTGTAGCATTCGTAATCCATAAACTTCTTTTAGTTGACAGTTGAAATATTTTTATAAATTATGCCTCGAGTATTTTCGTATGAATAACATTTGTATAAATATAATGAATGTATCGAGTGTACACTTATAATTTCACCTAATTAATCTGATTATAACTTCCAAACAGCTGAAAGTAAAAAAGTGCATTTTTTTCTAAAATATATAGGTTTGAGCTTTGATTTCTAAACACCACAATTAAGATATAAAAACTCACTGGTATAAGTAGAGCCTCTTACAAGTCTGAATCAGAAAATAGTTTTCAGGGTTTACATTATTTACAGTCTTCAAAAACAATTATTCAACATCACTTATTTCAAGAGAATTATTTTGTCTGCAAACTTCTCCCTTTATTTGTTCAGCTCGCAATGATATGGTGGTAACCTAATCACCGTCATTCTACCATTTTCTGCAATTTCATCAATTATATATTTTTTCATTTCTCTTCATCACAGAACCGGGATGGAACTTATTATTCTTTGAATTTAGCCAGTTGTGTAAATCTTTTTTAATCACTTGGTTGTGGGCAATTTTAATCTCTCTTTTTTCAAATGATTTTATATTTAAAATTTTGGTTTTCCTGGATAATGCACATTGCAAATTGCAATTAACTGTTAAGAGCTCACAACTTGGACCTACTATTGTATTTTGGGTGAAATTTATTGGAAAAATATTCTTGGAATTAAACTAAGACAAAAGTTCTAATGGCAAATAGGTAGCTACTTATCGAAAATAATCTTATGCTACACCTATATAGGTACTATCTAATACCATGGCTTTTGGCCTCTAAAAACCTTTTTCATTGATAAGACATATAATCAGGGTTCAGAATAATTCCCCGAAAATGGGTCGTTTGGATGAAGGATGAGAAAAGCTGAAAAACTTGCTAACTGTATTCCTATCCTTTGGTACCCTTCAAAGTAAAAAAAGTGAATATATACGATCAAAAAATTTTGACCCGCATTTTGTCACCCTGTAATAATTTTTTCAAAGATTTCATGTAACAAACCCACGGATCTAAATTATATACAGGGTATCTAGGATAGGTAGAAAACTGACAAATAATTGGGGTTTGCTTACTACAAAATATTCGTAACGCCATCTGTAGGTACCTACTCAAAACTAAGGGCGTTAAAAAAAAGGTATACACATTTTTTACGCTTTTGCCGGGACTACTGGCAACATTGTAATCAAGTTTTATACGAATATGTTTTGGATGTTTTGGGATGTTGATATATCCCGCGAATATTTTTTTTATCTGACTTTCATAGAAGACACTAGTTACACGGTTCGATTTAGAGGATTTTTTATGCATAATAGACCTCCATTGCATTTTGATAGAAGGTGTGGTAATTTGTTGAGCACCATTTTCCGAACCAATGGATTGGTAAAGGTATAGATCATTGATCGCCTCGATCTTGCAATTGTGTTCCTTTGAACTACACAGTTTGGTCGTAAGGTCGTCGAAAGAAAGAAGCCTGTGCTATAGATGTGAATTTACGTCCAGAATTGAAAGACAGAATTCAACTTCACTTTAATAACATAGCTGATAACGAACCATTTAAAAGATTAACGGATTCTGTAGGAAAAAGGATAGACTACGAGATCTGGCTATTAAATAACTCCGGAAACAGTGACCAAAACCAACCAAATTGTGCATGCAGATCGTCGAATGAGCATCCGGATGATTACTGAGGCTGTAAATGCCGATAAAGAAAAGGTTAGATTACACATGACAAAAGTCTGTGCGAAGCTAGTGCCCAAAAACTAACTGCTGACCAAAAGCTCTTGCGTTAACGGTTATAGCGTTATGTAGATATGTTAGATACCTTTTTCCTGCCAGAATTGCAAAACTGGCTATGTTTAAAGAACATAGTTCTAGTAGGACGGAGTAACCTCACACATGTCCAATAGAATGACTTTAAATTTGCTTCCAAGGCTTAACTCCTTTCGATTTTCATTTATAAATGAAAGGGTTACCCTGCCAAGCTTTCATTGTCGATTAACTATTCGTATAATTAAATGCCGTTAACGATCCAAATTATTTCTTCTTCTTCTTCTTCTTCTTGTAGTAGGACGAGGTCCTGTCAGGTCTGTCATCTGCCCTCTTGTGACGCCGATGTCCAGCTATCGTACCAGCGTTTTGAGGGCCTACCGATTGGGCGTCTTGTGTCTGGTTTCTGTGTTTTGGCCCATTTGGCAATCCGCTCTGGAGCCATTCGTTCTACATGGTCTCTCCATTGTCGGCGTCTTGCTCTTACCCATCTAACGACATCTTGTACTCCCAGTTCTCCTAAGGTATCTGTTTTGGGTATTCTATCGTGGAGTGTGGTACCCTTTATTGTTCGTAATATCTTCATCTCTGCTGTTCTCATTTTTCTCTTTGTTTGTGTTGTGTCTGCCCTTGTTTCTGCGGCATAGGTTAGTATGGGTCTGATACAGGTCTTGTAGATTCGCGTCTTACTTTCTATGCTCATATATTTATTTCTCCATATAATGTCCCGTAAATATCCCGATATTCGTCCGTTATGTTTCTGCTGCTCGTTGTTTCTACGCCCAAGTAGTTGAAATTCATTACTTGCTCTATAATGCGCTCATTTACTACCAACTTGCATCTTACTGGGTCTTTGGATATTACCATGCTTTGTGTTTTCTCGCATGAGATTTGCATGTTAAGTCTCTGTGCCGTCAGGTTAAATTTATGAAGGAGGCGTTGTAGATCGTCTTCATTTTCAGCTATAAGTATAGCGTCATCTGCGTAGCAAAGGATTCTCAGGCGACGGTTATTCATTTCGAATCCTGCATTAACTTCGTTTACGCTCTCAATTATTTGGTCCATTATTACGTTGAAAAGGCATGGGCTGAGGCTATCTCCCTGTCTTATGCCGGATATAATGCTTCTTGACGCCTTTTTGCTGGCGTAATATAAATATTGCGTCTATAGTGGATCTGTTTGGGCGGAAGCCTTGTTGCTCTTCTGAGATGCCTACCTTAGCAGTTATCTTATTTGCAAGTATCTTGGTAAATAACTTTAGCACACTACTAAGTAGCGTTATGCCTCTGTAATTCTTCGGATCTGATTTTAAACCTTTCTTGTATATAGGTATAGTTATACTAGTTCTCCATTCTTCGAGTATTACTCCAGTTCTTTCTATTTTATTGTACAGTTTTATTAATTCTTTTTCGATTTCTGGGCCCCCGTTCTTCAGTAGGTCATTTGGAATATTGTCTGTACTTGGTGATTTTCTATTCTTTAGTTTCTTTATGGTTGTTTGTACTTCTTCTAATGTGATGGCTTCTTCCTGTTCGTTTGGGGATGGCGGGTTTGCGACCTCTTCTTCGTCCCTGCTTCCGTTGTTATCATATAGGATCTCAAAATGTGCTGCCCATGTTTCCTGATTTATAACATTTATCACTATCTCCTCGTTGATTGGTTTCTTCCTTTTTCGTATCATGTTCCATATTTTTTTCTGCCCTCCGTACAAATCATGTTCCATTTCCACTGAGAAATTTTCCCAGTATGTTTTTTTCAGTTCTTTTATTGTGTTGATTGTTCTATTTCTCACTCTTTTATAGACTTCGCATTCTTCCTGTGTTCTATTGGTAATGTATTTTATGTACGCTTTCTTTTTTTAATTTGCCAATTCCTTAATTTCTTGAGTGAACCAGGGTTTATTGTGTGTTCTATTCGTGTCTATTGTTCTTTCTCCTAGGGATTCCTTTGCGCTGTTCTTTATGTTATTCTTTAGTTTCTCCCAGGCGGCTTCTACGTTGTCGGTTTCTTTTATAGGTTTTTGGACAATTTTTCCGCGGAGTCTGTTTTGATAGAGGTATTTAATGCTTTCATCCTTAAGCGACTCTATATTAAATTTCGATACGTAGTTGGGTGTTTTTCTTTTCTTTATTATGTGGGATACGCGGTATTTACACAATACTAAACCGTGTTGTGTGTCGATATTTGCCGATGTTAATACCCGTACGTCAAGTATCTGGGAGGGGTGGACTTTCCTGTTTGTAATTATGTAGTCAATAGTTGATTTTTGGCCTCTCGTGTTAGCGAAGGTGTACTTTTATTGTTCCTTATGATCAAAATATGTGTTGTTGATACGTAATTCGTTGAGGGCTCATACATCTATCAATATATCTCCGTTATCATTCACTGCTTCTTCGTTGAAACTATGCATGATTCCTGGGATAACTGTGTTTCCAATTCTTGAGTTAAAGTCGCCCATAATAAACACTTTGTCTTTACTGGGTATTTTGTTTAACGTAGCTTGCAAGACATCAAAAAAAGCTTCCCTTTCTTCTTTCGGTTTGCTTACATCCGGTGCATATATACTTAGTAGGTGTGTTCTTTCGTTGGCCAGCTCTACTGTTATCTGTATGATGCTATGACTTATATACTGTACTTCCTTAATATATTTTTCAAATTTTTTATTCACTAGTAACCCTACTCCTCCCCGTGCTCGCAAGTTCTTGTCGACTCCACTATAAAACAGTATGTAGTTTTGGTACCTTTGACTGCCATTGCCTTTCTTCTTAGTCTCTGAAAGTGCGCAGAAATCTATTTTGTTTTTCTCTATTTCTAAGACCACTTCATAGTCTTTGTTGCTCCATGATGTAATGTTCCAACTTCCGAGTCTTACTATGTTTTCTTTCCATATTCGTTTTTTCCGTTTTCGTGCCGTGTCGTCGTCAATGCTACGTCCAGTTTCCGAGGCTAATGTGACAGTTCTGTGAGCGTTTTTTCTTTTTACGAGGGGCAGGTTGCTGGCCTCACCCCTTAACCCTCCTCCTTTATCCGGGCTTGGGACCGGCAGTGATAGTCAATGGGCTACTCAATCCACCCATCAACCACCCAAATTATTTATTTTCAATAAATAAATCTCCAAATGCTGTATTGGGATGAATTAACTAATATTGTAATATGAACTCATAGCAAACATCAACTTTCTTATGAGACACTTAGTATTACTAATTACAATTCTACATCATTCTACAAATAAGTTACAAAGATATTTTCTTCTATCATTACAGCATTTCTCTTTGAGAAAATAACTTGATTGTTGGTGTAGTTGTAGTAAAAAAGAGTGTTTGTTGAGTATCAATATCAAGAATGATTCTAGAAATTCTTTAGTCGTATTGAAACCATGAAAACATATTTTTTGTAAAAGTTTTGATGAACAATTATTTTTGAAAAAAACGTATCATTTTTTTTCTACATTTGAATTTAATCGTTCTCCATCAAAAAAGAAATATTTTGAATTTGATTTTATAATCCCTTTTCCTTTCAAGAGTCTGCAGTAAATAAAGTAAGCCATACAAATATAATATGTGACTAAACTAATTACTACATTCACGGAAAATCTATAGAAATGTTTGCTATGTATTCTGGATTTTCTATTTGCGTTTAATAATTGTAGATATTAACGTAACTGTTTATTCAAATTAATAAAAACCAAGGATTTTTTCAGTAATACAAACACTTCACCTCTTATTCAAATATCACATGATAAACATATATTAAAAGTTATTGATGTGAAGAGAATATTAACGAGAATTCTAGCTCATAAGAAGATAAATTATTGGTGAATTTCATCCTGACTCGAATAAACATAGAGTAATTACATGTAATAACCCCTGGGTAGTTAATTGGTAATCTCAAAAAAATTTCACAGAACACTCCGAATATTGACAAAAAGATTTATGAATTGATAATAAATATTACACAACGAATAAACTACCAGACAAAAGTTTTTGCCTACCCCGTGTGCGACAAGTTAAAACTGGCAAGTACCGGATGATTTGTTTATTATTTTTCAACTGGCAATTATTTCTTCGGTGTTTATGTTTGTAGTTTAGTCTCAGCTAGCCCTGTGAGATGCAAGTGCGTGCTTTATACTTTTTGAATCATGACATCTTCTTGGGAATATCGTATACGAATTGTTTTCTTTCTGGTAAAAAACATGCATCCACCAGGGTCTTTGGCGATAGAAAACGTTCAGCGCGGCCTCGAAAAACCACAACCACTGAAGATGAACGTATTGTATTGATCAGTAAACGTAAAAATTTACCTTCCAGCATAACAACGATCCCTTGCATTCCTCGAAGCTGTGCAAACTGTATTTGGTAGAATTGGAAAGGAAGAATGTACTGAAAGATTTTGGCGTTACAGTCACCCAATCTTAACCCTATTGAGTAGTTGTGGGAGAAATTGGACAGGGAAGTTAGAAAGCAGTGACATCTTTGGAATATCTTCAAAAACCACGGGAACCAAATACAAGACGATTATTTGTCGAAATTGTTACAGAGAATGTCAAAATTGTGCACCGAAATAATTAAAGCAAAAGATGGTTACATCGATGAATCAAAAATTTAAATGTAACAATTAAGAGTCTAGTTTTATTATTAATATATTCTTTTCCTTAAAATATAAATATCAAATTCCATCCTATTGTTTTTTATTTTTGATTTAGTATCATTTCTCCAAAAATATTAGGTAACAACTTAATCAAATGACCTATTTTCGTTGGTTCACTTTCTGCCTAATCTGTTTTATTTAATTACGTTAACCTTTGGTAAGTTTATCGTCATTGTTGTTTTGAAAATAATATCACTTTCTTCATGTAACTCGCTAAATTTTTTTTTTTTTTTAATTTATAGGTACGTTTTATGATTAGTTGTAAATGACAAATACCAATTCATTAACTATTAGCTATCCGTCCCTGTACATATGTATATTAGGGCATATTATCTACATCTATGACTATCGTAGCGGCTGTATCAGCTTCATCGAATGTGCAGATTATATTACCCAAATGCAATATTATGCAGGGCAGTATTCATAATTTTTAGCCATGCTAATAACAATTGCAAGTTTGTTTTTAATTTTAATTTTCAGTCGTTTGCTAGTTGATTTTTGTTAGTATTTACAATAATCGAAGAGAAGTTACTTGTTATTATTTCTTACCATGCAGTGAAATGCATTTTGGTTTGACCAGGCGGAAGCCATTATAGTACTACACACTGGAACCAAAAACCGTTTGGTACATAATGTGTTGCATTTATGTTTAAAACTTCTTCTACTACTAATCGAGTGAAAAAGGCAACAAAAAGATATATGCTCACTGATTTAGATATTATAAAAAACGTAAAGAAAAGTTCAGACAGACAGACAGGCAGACAACTAAAAGGTTTGTGAATATCGCGTATAACATGTTATTAAGAAGAAAGATGGTTTTATCGTCTGTCCAATCTTCTTCGTCACTTATGGCATATTGTATCAGCCCTTAAAAATAACTCAATAAAATTATATCTTTCTATGAATGTATTGGTAATCAATAACTTCAAACTGTTAATCAATTTGAAACTTTTAACTAGTAACTTTCGCATGAATGTATAAAATTTTAAAACAAATAAAACTAATTTGTGAATATTTATTTGTATTATAAATTGTTTGATAGGAAATTCTTGAAATTGGATAACCTCAGTAGAGATAATCTGAGAGAAATTGATCATATCAATTTAACGAGGCCAGGGGTTATCAATATTTTTGTTCGTTTTCAGAATAAAATCATTCACCTTGTTGAAATTATCGACAGATTGAGATTTGCTTTCATATTGGCATCTTGAAGAAAATTTTCAAAATGATTTCCAAAATTATTTTAATATTCTTTGTATCCTTTGTTGTTGTTTATGCTTTGACTGAACAGGAACAATTTGAAGAATTTAAGGTAAGTAATATATCATTTTAATCTGAGTTAATTTATAATTATTAATTTGAATAGCTTTTATTTCTTGGAAAGAGTATTGGCCTCGTTACCGGTGATTTCCGAAAACCCAAACCAAAAACACCCTATTATGTTGGTTGGTTAAGTTGGTGAAATTTCTACAAAACTCTCAGATCAGCTTTGAATCTATGTCTTTGCTTAGAGAGTGACTATTGAAATGGATTGCTATGTCACATTTCTAACAGTTTCTTTTCAGTTTATTTCCTAGATGACTTGCGATGTATTTCTTTCGGGAAAGCGTTCGTACGGGAATAGTGAGTATTTGGCACCAGCTGATACTTCATAGCTAACTCTCGTGGTTTTCAAACTACCTGTATACCGTCGATGATATTATAATTCAAATGGCCAATCTTTCTTTCTACTTCACATAGTAGTGTCTTTTCTATGCTTATTTTCTTGATCATATCATCATTAGGAGGGTTCTGTGATATGAGATACTTGTTTAGAGAGGACAACTCTCTCTGCTTTCCAATTCCCTCATTACTTGCACCTTCCTTAGATATTCTGAGAATGGCCTCATCGGATATATTATCCATCGCCAGATCTAGAGGACTGAGATCTGTAATGATCTCCAATGTCCTACGAGGCTCTTAGCATCGGTGATTCACGCTCAAGCAAGTCTCTATACTTTCCTCGTGCTATCTAATTTACTTTGGTATGTTAGACTATCATCAAGAATTCCAATATAGATTCCCACTATATCTAACGTCATTCTGGGAGAGGAACCTAGAGTTTTGTTTTCCAAGTAATGGGAGTTTAATAGGCTGAATGGATCTTTTCTTTGTTTATGTTCGTACTATCCAAGTCTGTATGCTTGTTGTCTTGGTTTTCATGTAGTATCCTCAGTATTTGGATTCTTCTAATTGTTTTTGTATGAAGAGTCACCGATTCAAATTCTATCCTAATAAAATCTATACAAACAATGCATTCTGACGTTATATGCTGATGACTTTAATTGGCATAATTGCTAATATTTGGATATCTTCATTGCAGAAAAGTTTTAACAAACATTATACGCCGGAGGAAGAGCCACAACGTTTCGAGAATTTCAAAAATTCTTTGAAAAGAATCGCCGAACAAAACAAAAAATTTGCCGAAGGTAAAAGCACTCACTCCGCTGGTATCAATCAATTTTCTGATTTATCTGAACAAGAATGGTCACAACGTAACCATGGTCTTAGACCACATGGTCAGCAACACGGAAATTAACACATTACATTTTTAGATTAAGTTTTTTGGTCAAAAGTTGTATAATAAAATTTATTTTTCTTTAAACATGATTTTTTTATAAAAATATATTTACTTTATACAGACCAGACTTTATAGATAATAATGAAATTATCATAATTAACTTGTTACTTTAATTGATAGAGAGAGAGAGAGAGAGTTTCGTTGGTTAAGGTTTGGTAGGATAAGGAGGATTTTTGTAAGGAGTGGGGTTTGTTGGAGTATGCCCTGATATAAGAATAGTTCCTCTGCAGGGCTGGGATTGTGGTGGTTGCGTGGGGTTGTGTTTGTCCAATTATTTCTGAAGGGAGATTTTGGCCAGAAGCAAACGAAAATGTAAGCAAAAAAGGCTCATCTTGGTTTGGTTTTTTTTATTTCTTGAGCAATTTATATATTTTTGAATGAATATTGTGTTTTTTTGTTTATTATAAATTTAATAGAGGGCCGGCAGATACAGCTGCGGCTGCATTATTCCCTATCGTCGGCCATTTGGCTGGAGAACCGGTTCACCAGGCTGCAGGGAAACCGCAGAAAACCTGCAACACTGACGATAAGTTGATATCAAATAATTGAGTCTACGTCCTTATGGGCATTTTGCTTATAATCTTAAAAATCACCTAATGAGTAGATTTGTCAAATGAACTAACTAGAATTTATGCAACCGGGTGCGCTTGGTCTATTCTCTAATCGCCTAACGAGTATCGAAGGGAAGCGAAAAGCATGTCAAAAAATGAGAAAATTGGGTTACATTAGTTTTTAAAAGAGAATTTGTGGAAATTTCTAATAATTTCCATAACAACGCAGTTGTCCTAAAGTATTTGTGGCAATTGGTTGCATTCGAAGTCATGAACTGACGTGCTGGAGAAGGCGCTAAAATGATAAATTGTGAAAAATTTCCTGTAGGTAAGAGCTAGGGCCTCATCATGCAAACGAAGTCTCAATATGTGCATCGTAAATTCTAATAAGTAAATGTAAACCACTAATATCTGTGATTAAAACCCACAATTGTATAAAATGACTCATATTGTTGAGCAATTTCATAGTTTCAAGGAAAACTACTGAAAAACATAAAACGTGAACCCAAAATAAACACCAGAGCAAACATAACGGCAGACATAACACGTTATTAAAATATTTTAGTAATTAATCTCAAAGAAACAAAACAGTAATATTATATACGTATAGTTCCTGGTAAGAATTGTTAAGCAATTTCCATATGATAAAGATTACTATCTCTAATAGTAAATAAGAAGGGTATTATTACGAACAAAATACCATAAACAATAAAATAGTAGACAAAAATTTGATTGGAAAATTGAAAACTCTTGAATCTGAAGCGAATATAAAAAATATAATTATGAAATACTTTCAGGATCAGAAAGTAAACAGATCGGAATAATGGGCTAATACGAGTAGTTAACGGATTGAAGCCTGATTGTCAAAAAGTATTGAAAAATTTTACTAGAAATCACATACATTCCATCCTTGATTTTCTAAGTCCACCTCTGCTTTTTCTAGCCTCTTTGCTCTGGGCCTATCCCTTCTTCCACCTCCTGGATCCCATTGTAGCATTGTCCATAGCTACTGTGTCTTCGCCCGTACTGAAAAAAATTTATGTTTTCAACTTCCCCTTCAAGTTCTTCTTTTACATTACATTTACTGCTGTCTTTATTCATTTTAATCAATCTTTACATTACTTTAGTATTGGTCTTGTAATTGCTTTGTTAATATTTGTTATGGAATTTTGTTTGTCAGCCTTTTCATATTTGCATTCTAATATATTTTGTTTTTCTACTTCTGATCCTCATTCTCTATTGCTGCATTTTACTTTTTCTTTAGTCACATTTTCCAGATTAATCGTATTCCAGTTTATTGATAGTGAATTCTCATTTGCTTGTTCATTAGACTTGCATTTTATTTCATTCATAGTCACTGCAATTTGTCTTCTCAGTTTCTTTCCTTTATCTTGGTCTTTTACTAAAAGTAATATATCCTTTCTCGTTATTATTTCGAGTACTTCTTCAGTCTTCTCATATATATTATTATTATCTTCCTTTTATGCCCATTCGCTGGGGACAAATACATTTACTAGATTGGTTTTGCTTCATCTTTAGTTGTAACAGTCTTTCTTTTGTTAAATTGGAATAACTGGATTTGCGAATTTTGTTTAATAATCGGAAATGATATGATGCGTTATCCATAACAATAACTAAATTTGACGGAATTTTGGTAGGACCTGATAAGTGAACCATTTTTCAAATATTACGCTTATGTCGCCGTGGTAATCAAGATTGGAAAATACAAATGGTAAACAATCGTCTTTCCCGCCGGTATGAAGAATAAATTCGCGTTTCTCGTCGAGATACAAGAATTACGAACCTTGCCATATTCACCTACGTTGTGTGTAGCAAACAATTTTTCGTCCAAATACACTATATATCTGCCTCAGTATGTTTTTCAGTAGTCTTATCGAATTTTGACGATACGAAATAACTCCATAATAATCATTTTGTTATCAAGTTCTTTATGTTTAAAACCACACATCTAATATTTGTAATCAATGTCTGGCCCTTAAACATATTTAAAATAACCCTTTGACATTGGACAAGTAAATCTCTATTCTTAAATCTAAAGCTATCGACTGACTTCCAAACTAATTTTTTCTCATTATTCTACACTCTAATATAATATCATTTCAAATGGTAAATCGTTGATAATAAAAACTCTAAAATTGAACCCAAAAATCGTAAAGTAAACCAAGATCCGAAAAACTAATTATTAGTCTGCGAACCGCCACTGTTAACAGTCTTGAAAATATCAACTGGCTTTTGTAATCTGGACACTTCCAGGAGGCAATAAATATAAACAAATATGAAACAAAATCATATGAATGTTTTCTTAAAAATGTTTTATATACTAATTTTTGCGAAAATGTATGATATTTTACATTGAAGACTATAGATATAATTGTAAATATTTGTTTTAATCACAACCAAATTCTTAAAATTGAGTGACCTTAGTCAGATAAGCTGATAACTATATTTTCCGAAATAATGAAAGTGACGGGACAGTAGGTTATCAATATTTTTATCAATTCTCACTATAAAATCATTGATTTTTCATTACACGCGACATAGGCAACATTTACCGTCAATGTTTATTTCCAAAATGATTTCAAAAATTGTTCTATTTCTATTCGTCGTTGTTGTTGTCAGTGCTTCTACTGATCGCGAACAATTTGAAGAATTCAAGGTAAGTATTCAAAGTAAATAGCATTAGTATGAAACCTGCTATTTATTTTGTAATAATTTATTTTAATGTGTATTCGTCATCAAATTTTCAACTTTTGTTTTATTTCCATGTACATTTATGGAGATTTTTTCACCAAATTGAAAGTTATTTTGTTCCGTTAAATATTGAATTATTGAAAAATGTTGTATGAAACAACAAAGCTATTGAATACAGTCTAGAAGGGCTGGGCTGATCCCTTTACTCCGCCCATTATTTATTCATTAGAGTTTACACATTTTTCCCGACGATGTTATAGCATAATGATCGAAAAATTGTTCACCACACAAAAGTTCTCTACGTTTTGGAAACAGTTGGTTATCACTGAGCTACAAATCTGAAGAAAATATTAGATGCTCAACTGAACTATTACAGCTGTCGCAATAGCGAGCCTGTGATTGAGTGCGTTTCCATTCTATACTTTGTAATTACATCATACATGACTCATCCACTGTTACTAGACTTGAAAAAAAATTTTGTCTAGTCTTCACTGCGTTATAACATGATTGCAAATATCTTTACGAGTTTGTTTATGTTCATCTATTAAAATTCGTGGTACAGACAGTTTTTTCATGTTCAGTTCGACGGTAAGTATATTATATACCACACATTTCAACAATTCATTTAATAGTCACACGTCAATCTTTGCAACAGGTAATTTTGGACTTTTGTTTGTCAATGCACAGCAGTTTATCATATTTAAATTTATAAAACCACCTAATCACTATGGCATCTGATACTGTAAATTTTCCTATTGCATTCAACAAATCTTTGTAAATTGTTGGGTCAACTCTTCCAAACTCTTCCAAAGTATGTGACCACCGAGAATTTCTCGACATGATCCATTTTGATACTGAGATGTGACTCTCTCGGGCTTCTACTCTTGGCACCTTTCAACGTCATGTCTCTGTATATAATCAGTTACGGGATTCTAAATATTTTTTTATTCACAAAATAGGTCAGGGGTGGTCAACATTGAGTACATGCACATTATTTATTAACTACTACCCGGATTCAATATTACATATCCACATTTATTTCACTTAAGCTTGTAGTTATATAAGTACTGAATATGTGTAAATTTGAAACGAATTAATTGACATGTTTTTGAGATATAATGGCAGTAGTTTGTGAAAGACACTTTTGAAAGTTATTGTTAATAATTCATGATAAAGAAATATTTTTCGCACGAACCTTCATCTTCTCCGATGTGTCTGGATCTCCACTGGTTAAGAATAATACAAAAAAAAGCTGGGTATAGCAGAAAAATGATAATCGGTGCTAAAGTCAATACTGCCAAGTCTAGCTGAATCTAATCACGATTCGTTAACCGCCTCCGTTAACTTATTTTTAAGGTTTTTATGGTAGGAAAAGAGTATTTAAAAACATTTTGAAACAACTAGGAGATTGTTCGAAAATCAAAGAACGCTCAGATTTGAGACTACAGCTTACCAATATTGCACCAGACTCCTAGATTGGTTGAAAGTCACTAGGTTCATTCATAACTGATTTTCTTCGTTTTTATGTTCATTGAAATATGGGAAGATCTGTTTTGACATGGCTTCTCATTTTTAGTTTTATAAGTAGACAGAAGTAATTTCTTATTCGTTTTTATTCGAATTCATTATTGTTATTATTTGATTTGAACCATTTGATTGAAGTTAAGAGATAGATATTTGTTGATAGTTATAAGAAATGTCATAATGGTAAAGTTGTCGTGAATGAAGATGATTACATATTGAGTTTGACAGTGACAATCAAAAGAAGTATTAATATTATATCAAAATCATCAGTACATCAGTATTTAGGACATGAAAAATTGTTATTAGATGCCAACAATTTTTTTATTGTATTTTTTACATATTTTATCACATTTTTTTGGAAGCCGTCTCAATATCGTTCTATTACTAATTAAGTTCAATACGAATAAAACCAAGAGTGTAGTAAAGTAACGGGTGCGGAGGAAATCCAGTCAAAAAAGTTAGTTTATTTTAACTTAGTTATCGCGAGTAGCTATTGATGGAATGAATTTAATTTGGTTGGATATTACATTGACATTCGTATGTTCCACAAAATATTTTCTCAGACCGAATGTCAAAGCTGTTTCAATACTTTGAAAAAATTCATTTTAAACGTGACATGTCATATTTATTATCTTGAAATCATGGAACTTAATAATAAATTGGCAGAAAACAGGATGCTATTATTTCTAATAGTTTAAGTAGAAGTGAAGAAAATATTATACAAGGACAGTTGATGACACAGATAACAATCAGTTGAAGGTTGAATTCAAATAGGATAGGATTCATTAAATAACACGGAAAAAATACTGAAAAAGTAAAAACCGATATACCTAACGATTAAAATATTTTATATTGAAAAAATGACAATATTCCAATAACAAAAATAAGCTCAATTCGATCTATTACTATTTGTAGAGTATTTATTATAACAGAATCAAAATCTAATAGACTATATAGAGAACATTTTTTTCAAGTTTATTGAAGAAATAAAAAGCTGTTACATTACCGAAATTCGCTACAATACATTCAAATACAGAGTAGACTTTAGTCCACCCCGATATTTGATAGTTCTCATCAGATATGAGATTTTTCTTCTATTTATCATGTGTCAACCCCTTTCGTTTTATTTTCCTAAGCCTCTTACAACCTAATACGGAAATTATATGGCAGAATATCAGAGAAGCATTCAGGTGTAGTATTCAGATCGTTATGGTTTTTTTAAACACAAGTTCGAATTATTTTAGGTTGTCACACATCTTAAAACTGAAACTCACATGGTTTGTTATAGTGACATTTATTTCTTTCACATCAAAAGTGAATTTAGTCCAGGAACTAAAAATTTTAACCTGAGACTAAAAACCAATAGAAATGATTTTTGTTATACAAGATGTTATTAAACACTACTTTAAAAAAATTGTGCTGCACGCGAGCGGCTATGGAAACTGGGGAAAACTCCGGAAAATTGGTGTTTTGTCAATAGCATGGAAGGGGTTGAAAATGTTCATATAATGTATATGAACATGAAACATCTGCACAAAAAAGATCTCAACATATTTTTCCGAAAAATGCTTCCTTTACGAGATAATGAGGTATAATTGACTTACGTGATGCTCGACTAAAATCTCTTTCCCTCCTTTTTGGGTGAAAAAATAGACGGGATTTTGAAGGAAAATTCTTTAGCAATTGATTAGATGTAAACTGCCGTCAAACGTAGTTTCTATTTGTTATCCAAAGCTGAAATAATTACGTTCAATAAATAAACAATGTAATTTTACTAATTTTTTATATTTTTGACTGGATTATTTTGACAAGCAGAGTTTGTTCCAGGAAATAGGTCAAAATTGAAAAAATGAAAGAAAACATTCATTCCTACCTTTCTTTGGCCAAATTCAATCACATTTTTTTAAACATGTTGTTTTTTAGTTTGCTCATTTTTTCTGATCTTGACATAAAAATATCAAAATGCAGATTTCCAAAAAAGGCCATTTGTCACTCTAGTCACAAGACCCTGCTCTTTCAGAATATGCATCTAAAAACGTGCCATAACAAAGTTACATTCATCTTTTTGTACACTTTCCCGAAATTTTATCATTATGAGAATCCGTATTTCAGAGGCTGCTCTTGCTTGCAGTGACCTTCAATTTTTTTTTTGTAATCTGAGATCAGTTTTATTTTGAAATCCCCAACGACGATTTCTCACACGATTAACGAGCCGACATGTTGATATTTGAATAATTGAATAAAGATGATGTACGTCAGGAGATTACTCACCATCATTTCATAAATTAATAAATTAACACATCTTCAGTCATTTTGGTTAGTACTAGTAATTTTTTTCTTTTTTTTTCCACTTATTCCAATTTCTTATTGGAACTCTAGATAATAAACGATTATGCTGCAATTTTTTGGAATACAGATAACGAATTCACAAAGTTACAACCCAATTAACTTAAACTTGCGCATCTCACCTCTCGCATCAGGGGTCCGTTATTGAACAACATTACTTCAGGGCTCCATATCTCCAAAATGTAGGTAACTTTTTCGTGAGGATTTTCAAGCTCTAAATACTTGTTGCTATACATTCTCAATCCCTTCCACATTATTAACAAAATTCCAATTTTTAGAGTTTTTCCGGTGGTTTTCCCCATTTTCCATGACCGATCGCATGCAGAACATTTTTTTCATAAAGTACTTGTAGACCAAAAATCATTACTATTTTTTAATGACAGGTTTTAGTAAAATTTTGGCTACAGGGCCTGGTCTAATTGTCAAGTAAGGAAGGTCAACTGAATTATTGTTGTGAATAAAACATTTTCAATTAATATTGAATAAATGCATTAGATGTTCAAAATTACACAATTACATTCTCTGACGCGCGTTTAGACAACCAAATTATAGACAGTTTTATTGTGCGTATTGGCGTAGTAGTAGCGAAAACGGTTCCAGAAATTTCGACTCAACTATTCATCCAGACTTTCGTACACTTGTAGAGTCACTATTCGAAAATACGCTAAAGGTTTCGAAGCATTTTGATTGAATTCAATCCGATCCATTGCATAGAAAAAGTTGATCAAGTATTGTCTTACACCTCTACTGTCTTATGATCATCTTTTGTGTACCTATTATGATTTTGAATTATGTCTGTGAAAGAGGGATTAATAGTGATATGAGGTGTGCTCCTATGTTCAAGAATTTTGATAGATTCCATATATTCAATATAAGAGCTCATTGTATATTTTTTTCGTGGAATATTCCGCTAATAACGGTAACTGAGATAATTATTCCATCATTTTATTCCATTTTACATTTGCACATTGTATAGTTTAGAATCTACAATCACTATAAATGCTATTATTTTTTTATTTATTTCAGAAAAATTTCAACAAACACTATACACCTGAAGAAGAAGAAATCCGTTTCCAGAATTTCCAAAATAATTTGAGGAAAATCGCCGATCAAAATCAAAAAGCTGCTTCAGGCCAAAGCACTCACACATCAGGTATCAACCAATTTGCCGATTTATCTGAACA
Organism: Diorhabda sublineata; assembly: GCF_026230105.1. Lineage (NCBI taxonomy): Eukaryota > Metazoa > Arthropoda > Insecta > Coleoptera > Chrysomelidae > Diorhabda > Diorhabda sublineata. Next base: position 20,301,150 of record NC_079476.1, read on the forward strand.
AGAATGGTCCCATCGTAACCATGGTCTCAGACCACATCATCATTAAAAGTCTAAAGCTGTGTTTTGGAAACTACTCATAAATATTTCAAATTACAATAAATTAATTCAAGTGTATATATTTTTTTTTTCAAATTTCAGACGATTTGTCTGAATAGATACGAAATATTCCTAATGACTCGGTTAAATCCGGAAAAAAATTATTACTATTACAAAATTCACCGATAAAGTAGGTTAGTTTAAGAAGAAGAGGGTTTGTCTCACTTCGAAATTCAATCTTGAAAGAATCGATTGAAGAGATTTCACTCAAATCGTTTACTAAAAATTGACGATGAAAGCAGTTGATATCTCTAGACCATACCGTGGCGCCTATTTTTTTAAAACTACTATTTTAGTTTGAAATTTTTCAAAATTTCAATAATTTGTTGTTATTGAAACAAAAAGTACAAATACCGCAAGCATCGAGGGCTTATTGGAAACTATTATCCAAGATAACAGATTCCATAACAGACGTGACGTTCCATTTTCTGTGGTTTCTGCGGTTAACAAAGGACCATTGTTGAATATTTATTTGAAATTCACTCATTCACTTGAATTTGTCACTAGCGGCGCTAATGAGGATTAAAGTTTACAAAATGTCATATCAATTTCAATAATGCATAATCGTCAAAGATGAGATTTTTTTAAAAATACACGAATATTTTGAAGGGATATAATTGTCTCTGCTATTCTCTACTAACCACTGGTTGCCTTTATGAAACTTTTGTTTTCGTACAACACTGCTGCATATAATTATCACATAAGCACTTTTACGTAACTAGAAAATGATTTTTATTTACTTTGTTTACATGCGTATAATTATAAATTTTGACAGCTTTACTTATCTTGATTCCGTTTTAAATCGTGTGGAACACTATAAATTTCTCATATTTACAAATTATGTAAAAACTTCTAATAATTTTAAAATTTTACAATATCAATCAAGAAGATCAAGAATTAGTATTATGTATCTTTCTATTCTAAATGTTAAAATTAAACAAAGTATAATGTTAAAATTAATAAAAGTATAATGTATTTAAATTTTATTCCATAAATATTCTGGGAAAATTAAGTAGATTATTGTAAAGGTTTTAATCCATGATTTCTGTTTGCCCATTCATTTGACGAAAGATCAGCGAATTGATTGATACCAACGGACGAGCTCACTTCTCCATTCGCGAATTTTTGGTTTTGTTCTTTAATGTATCTCAAGTTAGATTGGAAAATTCTAAACCTTTGCTGCTCTTCCTCTGGAGTTGAGTATATTTTCTGGAACTTATTCTGAAAATGATGAAGAATTAGTGAACACAAATCACATAAAATAATCGTTATCGTTAAAATTCTCAATAAGCATCTCTCAAACAGAAATATTTGATATTGAAGAATGTGTGGAATTTAACCTTGAAATTATTGGAAATCAAAATAAATAGTGATTCATTTTGATTGATATTGAGCTACCTATTTCAAGTTTCTAGTTACTCATGAAAATATAAAGTACTGCCTCCTCCCTAGCAAAAGCTGACAAATGAATCCAGAGGGGTAGAAAGAAACACCAAATCATCTGTTTCTAGAACCTCGCTATTTCAAGGAACGCAAAAAATGTTTATAACTTCGGTCCTTCAGTTATTTCTGTATTCCATTTCCTTTGGGCCTAACTCTCCTCTTCTTTTTGTTTATTTCCGTTTCCAATATCACTTCAACTGTTCTACCCTTCTTCATTCTCACAAGTATCCACATCTTCTTAACTGTTGTTGTTCGGTTTTTTTTGTACCGTACTCACATTTAATTCACGTCAATTTGTATCGGCTTTTTATTTAATCTCGTTACTCCTGTTATTTTTTCAATACTTTCCACCTACCACGTTGTTATGTGCTACTTCAAACTTTTGATTAGCACCCATTCTCAACCATAGATCAGCATGGGTAAATTTTCGTTTTTGTACGTTTCGTTATCTCTTGTTAGTTGAAAAATACTCGGTACAGAGCTGAGTATGTGGACATTATTTTGTTTACTCTTTCTTATTTTTTCTTCTTTGCTCCATTGTTCAGCTATTTCTTCCGTAATTGATAGAAAAAATAATGGGATTAGAACGGATCATTGTCTTATTCCTTTTTTCTATTTTCTATATAGTTTCATATGGTATCTACCGCCTGTCTTAGATGTATTGTAATTCGGCGGCGTTAACCTTCAATGGAATTGAAAGAATTCTCTATTAATTGACATTAAACAATAACACATATGACGGATTACGCGAGAAATAGTAAATAGTAAACATTCTTTAGAAGTAATTGCACAAACTTACCTTGAAATTAGCAAATTCTTCTTCATCAGTTAAACCATATGCTACCATTATAACTGCACACATTAGGAAATATTTAATGAACATTTTTAAGTATAAAAAGAAAATTTTGTGGACAAGGTGAATACATAAACTCAACTAAATAATTTCAGAATCACTTTATATTTTTATAGGTGGAATCTAGGAAGATCTCTGGTATATAATAATAAAATTCAAACAACCTTGAATTAATGGTAAATTGCTGTTTTCACAAAATGCCACCGATAATATTTAACACATTATATTTTGACATACTAATAACGTTCCAAATTAAGTACCAGGAAAAATTTAATGACTGAATGACTGATTTTAAAATGAATGTTTATAAATAAATAATAATTACAGAATGCACAATGGTCAGTGTTGATATTGGTATGTATATCTAAACTGAATATATTATTGAACATTCAAAGGACGAGTATCTAAATTCAATATAGTCATTTTCAAATCTTCTTCATCGACTCAACGCCTCACATACGTAGATTTCTAGGAATTAGGCGGCCATAAGTCGAAATTCCAATAATCGACTAATGACAAACAATTTTTTTCCTGGAATAGTAGACTACCTGACGAACAATAGCCAACCCCACTCACATCCCTAGACTTCGCGAGCGCGCTGCATTACTAGTCGAAACTTGATTGTCGCACTTACTGCACGTGAAAGTTCTTGACGCCCTTTTCGTATATCATTTTCTTGGGTGAATATTTTATGTGTCGTGTCATATTTGCTTGTTTAAGTGATGGATACCAATAATACAAGTAAGCCTTTATTAAATTAATATGAAATTGTATTAAATATATTGCCAATAAATGACTTAATGAGCCGTCAATAATACCCTTTTTTAGAAATGTTTTCAATTTCAATCGAAAAAAAACTTTACTTTCGCACCTTTCCGACTTACATTTTTGATTTCATTATATAGTATAAAGTAGTATAAAGTCTTATAAAGAAAACTGCTTAAAAACAGCTGATAGTTTTTGCTAGTTTTAAAAATAAATGAGTTTGAAATTTTTTTGACAAAAATATGAAAAAATCGGATTTTATGTTTTTGTGTTAATATTATTTTTTTATTGTTATAGGTTCACCTGGCTGCTCGGGGGTGTAAATGTTGACTCGTAAATACCTCTTCGATAAAATGAACGAGCAACATTCATTATCGATAAATGAAAAAATTAAATATTTAGAAAATTATTTACTCGAGTGTTACGGGGACACAGAAGAACATAAAGTGATGTGATAAAAAAGAAGTTTTCGTATTTTAAATGTGATTTGATAAAGAGGTGGTCTCGGGCGCATAGAATACTTGAAAACTTTTTGGCGGCCAATAATTCTTGCTTGGAAGGAACATTTGAGATCCCCGTAGACACGCAACAAAGGCCAGGACGACCTACCAAATCTTTTACCGAATCTAGCGAAAGAACAAAGAGAGGAAGAACTGAAGGAGTCCGCGCATCTTACGACGAAGAATTAATTGTTCACGCGGCACAAGTAATTTTACAAACAGAAGGAAAAAGAAACGCGTCTACTGTTTTAAAAGACATTACAAATTCTTCTGCGCCAGTGATTGTAAAAACGGACATTCAAAGTCTAAAGAAATAGAGCCCCTTACTCCTCTGCAAGCACTGACAATGTTTGTTGAAGCCGATTTGACCATAAGACAGTACGAAATTATTCGAGCAACGAACAAAAGATTCTATCCACATTATGAATTATTATTGAAGGCCAAAGAAGATTGCTACCCAACCAAGGAGTCATTACGAGTGACGTCTACCTGCGGAAGGAAACCTACAATCTTTGTTGGATCACACTGTAACCAGATTATCCCTCTTCTTAGAAGAAGTCTTACTCACACTTGATGCCGTTGAAAGGAACTCTTTACTGATAATCTACAAATGGGGTTGTGACGGCTCTCAACAAGTTTAAACAAAGACTCTCAAATGAAGATGAATCTGATGCTAATATTTTTATAAGCTCATTTATGCCTCTACGAACTGTTTGTGGTGAGGATAAAAGTAAAATCGTGTGGCAAAATCCAACTCCATCTTCACCTAGATATTGCCGTCCAATAAGATTTAGATTCGTAAAAGAATCTACGGACATCACAAAAGAAGAAATCAATTATGTAAAGAATAGTGCAAACTCATTAAACTTGACGAGAGTTGACCTCATTGGAGAGAATTTTTTTTAACATAGTTTTAAATTGACTATGGTTGACGGAAAGGTCTGCAATGCAGCTACAGACACCAAATCGACCAGCAGATGTTATATATGTGGAGCTACATCAAAAGATTTTAATGATTTAACAAAAAAAATGATGTATGCCCTGAAGCTCTTGAATTTGGCCTTTCCGTATTACATGCAAGAATCCGGATATTCGAAAGTGTGCTGCATTTAGCATATAAATTCCTCGTGAAAATATATCGCGAGAGACGAACCGAAGAAGAAAAAAATCTAGAAAAGCAGAAGAAACTTGATATTCAGCAAAGATTTAGAGAGGAGACAGGTTTCTTAGTCGATATGCCAAAAAGTAACTTCGGAAGCACAAACGATGGAAATATCAGCAGAAGATTCTTCGAGAACCCTGAATTGGCTGCAGAAATCACTGGAATAAGTTATGACTTGATTATTAGATTAAAAGTGATATTAGAAGCCATATCAAGTGGCCATAAGATTGACGAAGCAAAATATGATAAATACGCCATGGAAACTGCGAAACTATATGTTGAGTTATATGGCTGGCATCTTATGACTCCAACGATACATAAGGTCTTAATTCATGGAGCTTCAATAATAAAAAATTCGTTGTTGCCGATAGGGCAACTTTCGGAAGAAGCTGATGACGCCCGCAATAAACATTTTAGATCTTATCGCCTAAACTTTGCTCGCAAGTTTTCGAGGGAAGAATGCAACTTAGAAATTTATCATAGGTTACTATTAACATCCGAACCATTTATTAGTTCCATGAGAAAGACCAAAAAAACCGCTTCAAAATTATTTTTGCCTGAGACAATGCAGCTATTAATTCCTGCTGAGCCAAACCGACCAATGGAAATTGATGAAAGCGGTGAAAATTTAAATGTAGATGAATAAGTCCCCAATGTATGATTGATTATTTTTAGTGATTATCTATTTAGCTTATGTAAATTTAATATTGTATATAACGAATGTAAAGATCCTTTTAATAATATAATATATGTACTTACTTATTAGAACAAAATAAACTTTATTTTATTTAATAATACATACCTAAAAGTATTACTAAAACGTAGACAGCTGTCCCTCCTTGAGGAAAGCCGTGAGTATGTCATATGTATTTTCAATATAATATTAAAAAACACTTTGAAATCAACTACGATCCCGAATAAAATATTTTTTGATAAAAAATCACAAGTAGGTGCCTAACCACCGTGCACCAACAAATAATTTCGATAAGTTATTCCAAACACAGAATTCTTTTTATGTAACTATTTTGTAATATAAATATCGCATAAAATAATTTTGGCCGCCTAAATCCTGAAAAACGATCTATGTGCGCCTCGTTAGCAATTTTTGATGAAAACTGTTGATGTTCGATTAGGAATGTAGGTATTTTATACATGATTAAGTTTTACTAGTAATAATGCTAGGTCAGGGAAAGGACTTCTTCTTGTCATAGATTTTATACAGACACCTTTTTTACCTTATTTAAGAAAAATATTCAATGATCATAAAAGCGAATAATAGAAAATTTGTTTTTCTTTAAAACACCTTAGAAAGAATCAAATTTCCGCTGCTTTTTCGTATTTTCTTTCGGGTACTTATTTTAGGAAATATTTCATATGAAAATTGACATAACACAGGCATGCGGCTTCAGACAATTTTGTATTTGCGTCCCCTAATCCAAAATGTTTTCGAAATTAAGAATCGGCTTAAATTAATCATGTAGATGCCGATAAATACACTGCAGACATGAAATAATTGGTATATTGAATTTCAACATTTATTCAAGCCATTAAGGTAACATTATTCAAAATCTACTACAATTTTTAACAAATTATTAGGTTATATAGCACATCAAACCACTGAAAAGAAGGCTATTTGTCCAAGGCAATAGGTAATGGAGATAACTCATGGTTTCTATGTGACCACTCATCAGCAGATAGATCAGTGAATGGGGTAATATCCAATCGGCTACTTACTTCCCCTTTATCGTATTTCTTATTGTTTTCTTCTATAAACCTCAAATTTTCTTGGAATATTTTAAAACGCTTTTCTTCTTCTTCTGGAGTGTCGTAGGTTTTTTCAAACTCTTTCTAAAAACAAGTATATATACATGTGTATGTGAAGTATTAATATATATATATATATATATATATATATATATATATATATATATATATATTATATAAAATGTACCACACTCGAATCATAGCTGCTCTCAAAAATTAAAGTGTTGTCCCCTAGCAAAGTATTTCAGAAAATTATTACTACTGTGACAGAATTCATTCAGATTTTAAGGTAAGTTTTTCAAACGAATAAAGGTGTTTGTAAATTTTTGTCAATAATAATGAGTTCGCCTTTACTTATACCATAGATCAAGGAAGTATTTAGTGATTGCCAACTCACACTTCTACTAGATTGAGAATGAAGCCAAAGAAATTCTGGGAGCTAAGAGGTTCCCTATTTGAAAATTTCAAATTTTCATTCATTATTAGGTCGATAAACAATTAGTGTTGTGTTAGGATAAGTTTTCATAAATAAATCAGTTGATCCAAAAATTTGGGACAAATATCTATCCACTTCCATAAGTAATCCTAATAACTGAATTAAATACGTAATTTATAGCTATTTTCCTTTATTCGTGGAAGAGAATTTTGATGATAATTGGTATTGGCAACAGAATGAGGTATACAACTCATTTGATGAAATGCTCATAGATCATTAACGTATATCTCAACCTAATAGAAAGAAAATACAAATAAGAGTTAAATATGTACCGCAACAATATAGATCTACACTTGCAAATATTCATCGAGATGTAATTTCAACAACGATAGATGATCCACACAGTATGGAAATTCTCTAATGTCTAGAGATTTGGATATTGGAAAGTCTTAAGCATCAAATATTTTTAAAAAAGCAATATTTATGAGTTAATTCAATATGACACTGATTACAGATTTGAATGCTGTGAGAATCTGATGAATATATATAATATTTTGATGATGTCTTATAACTTTTGTGACTAAATCTAATTTTATATTCATTCAACTAACTCGATACCTGTTTCAAAGATGGTTATTTGAAATTTGTTTTGTCCAATAAATATTTGTTTGAGAGATAGGATAACATTAATATCTTAAGAACCAATTTGGTTCTATATATCATTCTGCTTTATACGATAAGAATTCAAGATTTGACTTATATATTCAATGGAATGAAATCTTTATGTTGAGTAAGCTTATGACAATTTCCTGCCATTCCTAATCGTGCTATAACACTTGTTGCGGACACCTCCATAGTACAGTATGGATTGTTTTATAATATTTTATTCTCAAATTCAAATTAATAGATAAAAGAATATTGGAGTTTTAACGATTCAAAATATTTATTACATAAAACTGTTTGTTAATTCCGTAATGTGAGCTAGTTTCTGAGGCACATGCAAACGATTCTGGAGGAAACTCACATAACGAAAAATCTACAAGCTCTATCATAAGGATCCTTGCGACCAATCCAAAGATCGTGTAAATATGCTTGTTACCAATGGAAAATCAAGTATTAAGATAAGAAGTACCAGCTACAGTTGCTTCACCAAAAAAAGAAAAATCCATTCTTCCGCCGGGATTTGATACAGAAAACATTTTCTGAGCCCCAGATCCGCACAATATGAGTGTTCACTAATGTGAAAGGCCGATTCATCACTGAAGACAACATGATACAGTGATAAGTGTAATCGACAAACAGTCGATGAAAGAATCACTAATTCGACAGTAGACTTTCGAACTAATCTCCCACTTCTAAGAATTTCTGGAACCGTTAGTAATATTCATACTGAACACACTGTTTATACCACCACTACACAAACACTCACAATTACATTGTCTAACACGCGTTTCGGCAAACAAATTATCGTCGTCAGAGATTTAAGTTTTACCTTGGTTATCGAAACGCGCGTCAGACAGTGTAATTGTGAGTATTGGCGTAGTGGTGGTGTAATCAGTGTGTTCAGAATCTCCCATTCGTTCTACAGTTCATTCACTAACTATTGGTTGTTCCGTGCTCTTTATTTCACAAAGAAGATAAAGTAATATTTCTTTCAGAGAAAACATTGAAATAATCCAAGTTACTGGTTTATCAACGTGATATCATCAACCATGAAAACGCAATTGCTGGTTTTCTATGAAGATTGTAGTATTATTAAACATCATCAACCCTCGTAAAATACTGTTAAACGTCATTTTATGCAATAATTCGCTTATATTTACTTTCGTTACTCATTATTTCGGGTGATATACATTGAAGAAGTCGTATATTATTCACGTGAAAATAATGTAAAAAAAACTCATATGTTCTTATCCGATTTTCAATTGTTTTCAAGTTATGGAGTAATTAAAAATGTTCATCTAGCTTTCCACTTATATCTGAATTTTAACATTTTCAAAGTATGTCATGTTCGAGGCTCAAAGGCATTTGATAATTCCGACGTTTGTCAGTGTTCAGTGTACAGTAACTGAACGTTTAATTTCGAATTAATGTGATTGTTAGTGTTGCAAAATGCCAGATACTTATTCAAATTTAGAATATGCAAATATGGTGTTTGTTTATGGTTTCTGTAATGGAAATTCTACAGCTGCTGCTGAAGAATATCGTCAACGTTTTCCACACCAAAGATATTCTGATAAAAACGTATTTATTAGAGTTTTTAACAAATTGTGCGAGACTGGTAAGGTTCCCAGTGCTAACATATCATCTGAACGCGCTACTCGACAAGGTTTAGTAGAAGTAAAAAATATTCTGTATCTAGTAGAAGAAGATGCAACTACTAGCTCACGGAGAATTGCCACTCAATAGGTAACTATCATGTATGGTCGGACGAAAATCCCCACGCAACAGTCGAAAGCAATTTTCAACATCGGTTTTCTGTAAACGTGTGGTGTGGTATGGTTGACAGTTATTTAATTGGTCCTTTCATTTTGGAGAATCGTCTCATAGGAGACAACTACCTAAATTTTTTACAAAATGAATTACAAAGCCTACTAGAGGATGTTCCTGTAAATATTAGAATGCAGATGTACTATCAGCACGATGGAGCTCCTGCACATGTCGCTCGTTAGGTCAAGCAATATTTGGACCTCACCAAGCAGAAAATGTGTAGAAGTCAATGACGGTGTTTGTGAACGTTTATTGAAAGAACGCTATGATTAAGAAAATGTTTATGTGATATTTGTTTATTTGTTAATATGTTATAACTTGAAAACAAATGAAAATTGGATAAGAACATATGAGTTTTTTTTACATTATTTTCACGTGTATAATACACTCCTAAGGTTTGGTGCGCTCCTCCCGGCTCACCCTGTATATTAGAGGAGAGTTAGAAATAGTCCAAAAGGCTCCAAAACTTTATGAAAAAGAGCATAAATTTAGTATTGAGAAAGCTCTAAGGGATGATCAACTAACGAGAGCCCTGTTAAAAAAAAATAATTTATTAGACTATTATCACTGGGTTTAAGATCATTTTTTAATTGGTTGAAACAGCTTGTTATTTTCAGGTAGATGGTGCTTTCATTCATAATTTAAGAAATGTACGCTGGAAGGCAGGAACATCTCTTTTGAATTGTCAACTACGAGATCCTCCGCCGTTTCCTAGCGCAATTTTAATTTTGAGGAAATGGTAAAAAATAAGCAATATAAACCTAGGCAGTCGAATTAGATTAAATAATCATTGGAAATATGACTTCATGATATATTCTGATGATAATTATTGAATCGGAAAAACAATTTTCTCATATGATATTTCATGTTAACAGTTCAAGGTAGCGCAAATTATTCATATCATAGATAGAATCCATTTTCGCTTCAAAGCTACAATGTAAATATCGAAATATTCATTATTTTGTATGCATTAAAATTGAAGACTCGTAAACGAGAAGTTCATTTAAGAGAGGTAATTTCTAACTACCTTGAAATCCTTCAATCCGAAATTCAAAGATATTCCCTAGAGCTCAAAGGACAAGAAACAGCGTTACTTAGCGAAAATCCATTTCATAGAACTTTGAATGTTACCAACCTACGTAGGAGCGGGACAAATTTTTGGAAATGCCACTTCACTCTGTGAATCATTTCAGAAAAAAACATGAATATTGGTGTACCATGTTTCACTCATATTTCATTTAAAATATTACTGCTATTTGTTAATACTTTTTTGTAAAATTGAACTTTCGAGACTATTATGTATTAACTAAGTTGAAATTTCTGGAACCGTTGGTGATATTCATACTAAAAGCACTGTTATCGTCTTCAGAGACTTAAGGTAAACTGTTTAGTTTACCTAAACCGTTTACCTTCTGCGCAAAAGTCAGAAGCCAGAGATGAATTAAAGACCAAGATGACATGTGGCTTTGTTGGAACATTAAAAAATAATATTACTCTAAAGAAAGAGAATCTTTACCATTATATTTATTGAAATATAGAAAAGGGGCCGTGATTCTAAAAAAGTTAGGAGCCACTGTAATGTAATGTCTTACTGTATACAATTTTCTATCTAATCTACGGAAACATATCAAAAACTACTCTGAATCAAAAATTCTGATGAAAATTAAGAAAAATAGTCGAAGCGCACAAACAACAAATCAAATGTTATATAATTTGATTACATGAAGAGAAAAGAAAATGTATATAAAAAGAAGAATAAAAATACAAAGTAAAAAGAGCTTGGTAGACTAAATTAAAAGTAAAATGAAATTAAAAAAAAGTAGAAGTAATAATAAAATTTAAAAAATCACCTTAAATTCGGCGAATTGTTCTTCATCGGTGAGCGCAACCACCATTGCCAAGGCAGCTAACAAAAATAATAAGCTTTTACAAATCATCCCAAAAAATCTATTACCAACAACTGTATTGAAAATATAAGTAACAATGTAGGTGCTTATTTTCTCTGCTATTTATATAACTTGTACTAATCTTTTTAATTAACCATTGGCATTGTTAGTATTGGGTATATCCACTATTTATATTTTATCCCATTATAACTCATATATAACCTTGGATATGAATGATAGATTGTGTTTATATAATGGTACTATTACAAGTATTAATTAAAAGTGTCAGAAATCCGGAAGGAGTTTTCTCAAAAATTTATTTCCATCATTCGTTATTATATAAATCATTTGAAAATTGCATTTACCATTAGCGTATCCTCAATTCAACTGAAGAAAATGTGATTAGAAATTACAAATAGAAAGTTTTTGGCATTATTTCGTCAATTTCTATTCTATTTTGCATTGCATGAGAAAACACATAGACTTGACAAAAATAAACTATGAAAGTAAATTCAATTTTGCAGTTTCCGGTCACTTTATTGAGTGAAGAAATAAGTTCTTTCCAGTAATGATTGCATATTTTTTCAAGTAGACGCACTGACTAATATCCCCAATTTATTTTGAACCCTTAAAGTATGCTTGTAAGTTGGATTAGATTTATTTCGAGAGCTATGGAACTCGTCCAGGAATTTTTGAGGCTTCTGATGACAAATAGAAATATCTTTTTCTTAAAATACCTCTTCTTTATCTATGAGTTTCTGTTCATCTTGTGTAAAATATTCTTTCAACATAATATAAACTTTTACCATCCTGGCAATTTCCTTACATCCGAATTTATTCTTCTTCTGTAGCTCCAATCTTCTGCTTTAACCCCTCTAAAGTCGTTCTGAATTACTGTTAAACGGAAGTTGGACGGCACATTAGATTTAAGTACATGATAGCAGATGTATTTTGACACATTTTTGCACTTACTATATCTATTTTTATCGATATTGAACGACTGAATATTATATCAGAGTAATCGAATCTCTTTACCGTCATAGCTACTCTTATCTTTGCTCCACTATCCACAATCTCTTTCCCTCTTCTACGCAACGATCTGTGCCAATGGCCACTATTCTTCTTTTCCATACAGCACAGTTGATCGGATTATTTTCCTGTATAGTAAGCTAAATAGCTCTGCGATTTCTATATTTTTTGCACATCTTCCATTTTTCAACTTCGTTTTGTAAAACACGTCACCTTCAAATACGTCACCTCTTTCATAAAGTAACGTAACTTGTTAATATTTCGATTTCTGTTTAGGTTTATATCAAATTTTTGTCAATTAAATGTTTTATTGCGAGAACCTCTTGGTTTTTCAACAAATCTAAATTCTTTTGTCTGTTCAAATTGCCCTACACACATTTTGGCCTAATATTAACTTTCAAAGGACTTATTTTTTGTACCCGCATCTATGAAGAATTCTTGTACTAGAATGAAACTTATTGTTCTTAATAATGTTTTAGATGCATGCAATAACTTCATGTAATGGAATTTTCTAAATAAATATAGAAGAATAATTTCCAAACCTTTTGATATCCTTCAAGTATTCCATCATTAGTTACAGTCTTTTGCCGGCAATTGTCAATATTAATGTCCCGAGTGCATGTCAAATTGGCGATAATTTAATTTTCTCGAGTGCGCGAATGCGCACGAGAGGAAATTATGAGACAATTTGACATGCACGAGAGGGCATTTTGGCAGACTATTTCCTGAGAAAAATTTAATTTAAAATAAACAATAATTGTTCCTTTTCTTAAAATATAAAATTAAAACCAAATGATGTTTATTAATCCTAAACATAAAATATTACAGCTTTTTGGATGGCTTAAATTTTTCAAAGGAAATAGTCAGTTGTATCCACTTCTTCAAAAAAATATCTTCAAAACTACTGTTTTGGTAATTTGATTGTGATTAGGATGCGTATCATTAAATGAATAAGCAATCTAATGATAAATTATTCAACGATCAACGTAACTACTCATCATAAGAATCTTTCCTGTTCGGTAATAAGTTAAATTTTAAAAATGCCTAATTACAATGAGCACCTGCCACTAATGACATTGACTACAATTTTTCCCTATTATGCCAGCCACTTCAACAAATATGTATTTGGCGAACAGAAAAAAAATATTGTTCCTCAATATAGAATTTTTTTTTGATGATGTAACTTATCTAACTAAAAGGAAATAATTTATTCCATTAGATAAGAAATATTGTGTCATGCTTGGTTATCTACAATGAGAACTATATTTTAATACAACAACGTGGTGCAATAAATTTGCTTCAGCAGTTATGTAAATCAAAACATAAACACTAGTCAGATAAAAATCTTTTTTTGCATACTGTATATACGAACCGAAAAATTTTAATATTTACACGGTTGTTTGTTAGATTATCGGCAAGTATAATGGACTATGCTCTGTATTCAATCAAATTGATATCCTTCCAAAAGTTGCCATAATCTTACTCAAACTATTAATAACACATAACATTTTATTTAACAGTTATTAGCAATTAAAATCATAACAGTTCTATAAGCTAGTAGATTGGATCAGGGGCCTATGGGCTCGTCTTGACGTGATAAGGTCTCTTCCAGTCATAAGACCTCTTTATTCATTTATTAGACCAGATGGCCAGTTCTTTTGAGTCTTCTATTAGCTAGAAGTTCTACGAAGGGATGGAGTAAGGGGTTACTGTATGATTCTATCCTTTTATGGTGTTTTGTGCTGTGTTCTGCAATTACGTCCTGTACGAAGGGGTTTCTTAGGTCTTCATGGAGAGCCTGGTTTGACACGTACCATGAAGCATCAGCTATTTTTCCATAAGTCCATCTAGGTTTTATGACAGCTTTGTATATGAGTATTTTGTTTTCCAAAGATAGTTTCGATTTTCTACCAATTTACCAGTGTAGATTTTTTATTCTTAGGTCAATTTGTTTTTGCTTTTTTAAAATATGTTGTTTCCAAGTTTTGAATCAAGGTGTATTCTTAGGTATTTAGTACGAGTGGATTGTGGAATTTGAACGTTATTAAGCCATGACATGACATAAATATTAATAACGTAAAATTGTTAAAAAATGTACCCACTGATAAATTGTTGGATGCATTTGAAAGAATTGAAATTGTAAGAGTAGCTTAAATAGGGACAAAGGGCCAGTTCCTTACAACCCACTCTATAGTTTAGTAGTCAAGGATTAAATGTAATTCCCGCCAAGGAGGTTTTCCCGCTTAAACTAGACCGGAAAAGAATATCTTGAAATGGTACATAATCAGTTAGAAATCAGAGGAAAAAAGTGGGATAGGAGTATATGCCCAGCTCTATGTAATGGGCGGCTCACTCCACGGCTCCTCGTGATTCGATTGCATATAGTATCGAAAAAAATTTGTTTGGAAATATTTAGATTTCATACACTTACAAAGCTAGAGCAGTTTTGTAGTTATTATAAGTTGAGTTGAAAACCAGGCACATGACTACCACTCAAAAATTTGTAACTTGTTTTTATTTATTATTTAATTGAGTTTCATTTCATCGAAATAATTTGTTCATTAAATATTTTCCAGTAAACGTCACTTTCAAATAAACCTGTTTAAGTGTAGTTCACTTACTGGTGCACTCATAGATGCATATTTACTCAAATCGAAAATATTTCCTTCAATCATGTTTATGTAAATTGAACATAAGAATTAAAAAGAGAAAATAAAGGAAACGCCAAAATCATAACTAAACTTTAAACGAAACATGGATACACGATACTGAATAATTTAATATGATTGAAGGTAGAAGTGTTAATTTAGCACATTCATCTGTGTTAATATTGAAAATGGAGTATCAGCAAATTTCTTCTAGAAAATTAGTTTGAATAGATTAGTGGAATAGTGGATTTAAGGAAATAATTAAAAAGCTATCAGTAAATAATTAAATATTTAATACTAACATAATTAAGGCATATTACAATCATATGTATCTTGCCCTAAACAAGCTTGAATTCCTCCTCGGTGGGAGGTTAGAATAAAAAGGCACTGTCGTCCACTTGGTCTCTGATCAAATTTCTCAATACATTTTGATATATATATATATATATATATACATATCATTTACAGAAAAAATATCGTATATAAATGAACAATATTGGTAAATAATATAAAATTAAATACTAAAAACATGATAATTTTTTATAAGTGTTGTTAGGGTAACAAAAGAAAGTTATCACTGCAGATTTTTTCCAAAATCAATCAGTTTTTTTCAGATTGTTTCTATAAGAAGACAAAAATTACAACTTATTTTACTGCTTATTTCTTCTTATCTTCATTTTTAGAGCCTGTTGGTAACTTCTGAGTTTTGGAACCTAATTGACATATACTCATTTTAAATTTTTAAGAAACCTTCCAAAAGTAAATATTAAATTTATAAATTATATAAAACTTGTTTATAATTAAAAAACAAAATTGCAGCAGTAGTTTGCAAAACTAGCTTTAACTATGATTGTGGGGGATTTTCTACTAAACTTTGTTTTACTATATATAAGTATTGTAAGTGAAAGAAGAACTAGATTATAAGCAACCTCCCGACTTTCTAACTTTACAACATTATATTTCAATTACTGAACAGTTGAAAATAGTTGATCCACTCAAGTTGATTGACTTCTATCAGAATATTTTATTCAGAAAATCAAATTCCAGCAATATTCGAATGAAAAACTTATTTTTCCATTATTACAAAACATCAACGTGACAAATTTCCTCTTGCCCTTAAACAACGTGTACTTTTGATACATTGTACCTGAGTGCGAACAAAAACTAGCAAAGATTGAGAATCATTGACTCATTGGCATAATAGAAAAAATTCCATAATATAGAGAACAATTATAGATTTCATATTTTTTTATAATTTATTTATGTATTTATAAAAAAGTTAAATATGCCAATAGTATAATTATTCTGTATAAATATATTAACTGAAATAAAACCAGATAAATAATTTTCTATTTACTACTGACAACTGTGACAGAATAAAGTTTTAGGATGATATCAAAAAAAACATTTATAGGACTATAAATGTATTTCTGTTTTTATGATAAAACATTTCACTCATTTTTTTCAAATGTTCATGACAAGTTTTTGAAAGCCTTTTTTAATTTTATATAAAAGATCTGTTAAAACAAAATATCAAATATGTACCATCACTATTGTGATTGAAAGTATTAAAATTTAAAGCATTGAACTACTTCCAAATTTTATGAAATACTTGTGTTTTATATTTGCTAAAAAAATTGAATAAAATTATGAATATTTCAAGAGTAGTGATCTAAATTTATAAAGTGATTTCATTAATTTGTGATTCAAAGTAAAAAATATGGTTAGTAGTGTAATAAATTAAATATTTAGAATGAAATACAATAATTGAGAGCTAAACAATGAAAATGACAAGAATATAGACATATGGCAGTATTATTTAAAAACGCCAAAGCTCCATAGATGCAAAAAAACTATCAAGAGATAGGAAGAAATTAAAATCTGGAGTTAATGTTAATTAGTATAATTTAGAGTTTCATAATGACGCTAACTAAAAAGTGGTTAGTGAAAATACACATGTCACTAGGCAGCCAGAAAAACACTGAAGATTTTCCCAAACAGTTTAGAGAACATTTTTCGAAGCAGTTTAGAGAGTTTGGATTCAGTTCCTATTCAAAGTGAAAAAATATAATTGGTGGTATCAGAAAGTTCTACAAAAATATGAAAAAATTGAATCTGAATTGATATATATGGAGAAGTATTCGAAAATTAGAAGATATCGATTTTATATTGTATTGGTATCACAAAGTTAAAGACAAAAAATACACATCACCCAATCTTAAAATAAAGTTACCTACAATGGAAAAAAATTCAAACCACAAATTAATGGCTAAATAAGAGGACACCAAGAAATACTTCCAATTATATCCATTTTTGTTAACTACATTAAAGCAGCTTACCTGAAAGGTGAAGAGGGATCTCAATTTTAAATATAATGCTGATCAGTTGGAAAATAATTGGTTAAGTAATAGCTCTCTTGTATATTGAAACAGTGGCAAAGACAAAATTTAAATTGCTACTCTCTTGTGGAAATTGGTGAATCTTTAGTATTGATAATTTGGAGATAATGTATATGATCATTTAATTTTAACCTTCTGGAGCTAACATGTTGTCTCAGAGACCAACAGTTTACAATTTTTCCGAAAATTTACGATTGTGTCACGCTGTAGCCCGACAGCTTCCAGTACCTTCCTCCCCAAACATCTCTCTTCAGCAACGGATGTTACATTCCAAAAATCATAAAGATTGAATGGGGAAAATTTACCAAATTTCTGTAACCGCAAATGAGGCTCCACCAGATTCTGTTATCGGCCGATGTTATTGTTGTTCGAGTAAGAAAAGCAGTAAGACCAAATACTAGTGCTATAAATGTAAAAAAATTATATGTTTGGTACACGTAGTGTCAGCATTCGAAGAATGTATTGAAATCATAGTCTAATTTCATGTCATTAGTCATGGAGTGAATGGATATAATTATAGACCATCATGTATATCATAGTTACAAAAATAATTTGTTCTAAGTGAACTTTCTTCGAGTAAAGTTTAGGCAAAACAAATGATGTTGACATCTTCCAATGTAATTTCTATCTGCCAACATTCCCTAGCACCCCATAGAAACTCATAGTTTGAGAAAAAGTTGAAATAATTTTGTACAGGGCCGGATTAAGCTAGAGGCTTGGGCCCCAGTTCAAAAAGGGCCCCATCATTTGGAAATCATTCTGTATTTTTTGATGTGTTGATACCACAAATCTAACGTATTGATATTATTTTGTGAATTTTTCCGGGTTTTCGAATTCCTTAAGGCGGCCCCTTCAATATTTTAGCCCCGGGCCTTATAAATCTTAATCCGGCCCTGATTTAGTATCAAAAAAGTTGAAGTTGATACTAAAATACGCGAGTGAAATCTATACTCACTCATATAGTTGGAACAAATATGAATATTTGAAAATTGAATTGAAAAATACCTATAAGAATGAGTTGACTATAAGTGTTTTACTTTAAACTGCGTTCATATTTTACACTCAATGAGAGTAGTCAAATAAACATTCTAATTTTAAAGATGATATATACCTTCAAATACAATGTAGTAATAGAGTAATAACCTAGTTTTCTAGTTCATTTGATGTAATCAACTCGCAGCTTAAGAGTAATAAGAGCATTGTAATTCTAAACATATTTAGTGGACAAATATAATTAACAAACTAGAAATTTGAAAAGAAATGATAATAAATAGAAGTAATTCAATACTTTTCGAAGAAATAGTATCAGGTAATAATGAAGAATAAATATTTTAAATAATAAATAAAAAAATTAATAACTATTTTAACAATGAGTAGGTTGCACATATTTTAAAATAAAATTATACCAGTTTCAATACACATAAGCTTAAGTAAAAGTGAAACTAAGTGCAAAGGTCTTAAATAGCCAATGTTAGTTTTAAAGTTTTTATGTGTTGTATTCGATTTTGATTTTAGTATGTATCTTTAGTCACGCTAACTAAACATCCTGTATAACAGAACGCACTGAAAATATAGTATATCAAATATGAGTATATATATATATATATATATATATATATATATATATATATATATACATGTTGTTACAAAAATAATAGATATCTCGCACACAACCACCACCCTAACAAGCGTGAATTTAGTATATCGAGTAGAGTACTGAAAAAATATAGGGAACATAGGAATATCAATATAAATGTTTAACCACTGCAAGTTTCAATATAAGTTACTATAAATTATAATTGGATTCCACTAAAATTTACCAGAGTGTAATAGAGTAGATGTGAATTGGGTCGACTTCTTATTGCTTTAAAATTTTGTTTAATATCTTCCTAAATCCTAAATTGGTTGAAATAATCGTCAAATTTACTATTTTTCTCTTTTTTGTGGTCTTTTATGCTTCCCCGATCTTGTTTTGATAATAAATAATTGTGATAAAATTAGGGTACCCAAAAAACTGAAGGGGGGATCCAGTGGAACAGCTAAGTTTATTATATATAATACATTCTAATGATAGTTGATTGAATTAAGTTGGTTAAAAATTTTACATTGATATTTCTATGTTCGGTAAAATATTTTCCAATACTACTCGTATATAATTATTTTTCGAAACTTTTTCAATCGATGTTTAACCTGTGATCCTAGTTTCACTATCTGATGATAATAATAGAAATAATAATAATAATAATAATAATAATAATAATAATAATAATAATTATAATAACTAAATTCCTCACTCGAATAATTACTGAATGCACTTAATATTCAATATATTTGAACTGTTTGTATGAAGATTATCAAGTGTATACCTCAATCACATTTAGTGATCAAAATTCAAATTGAACCTTCCTCTAAGATATTAATTCATCCTTCTTGTAACAATTCGAAATATTAGTGAGTCACCTTATTTTCTAATACATTTTTTAGGATTTTTTGCGATATTGCAACCTTCCCAAACATTAAAAAAGTAACAAGTTATAATTCTTTAACATTAATACGTTCGCCACGGTTTTTTAATTAATCTGTACAAAAATTTTCATACAGTTATAATTAAACGACAAATAAACAATTTACAAAAATTCTCTATTATTTATTATATGCATTTATATTTTTAATAATAATATATACAAGTTTTTGGTATCTCTTTCCTTATACAGGTTGCATCAAGAAGCCAGAAAGTTTTTATTTTTATTTTCTATCAATATTCATTACAATAATTTGAATTGATTCCAAAGTTTTAAGAAAAAATTCTTGTCATCAAATGGAATAATTAAATTCTGAAAAAATTTAGCAAACGTCGATAAATAGAAAAATAATTGGTACATAAAAAAGAAGGACAGTAATAAATAAAAAGTGATTATGTCAATACAATATTCTTCAACTTGTATGATAATAATATATACTAATCATTATCCAGAACTTTTATTATGTTATGTTTAAATTATGCCCAGAAACGGAGATTGAAATTTTAATTTTAAACAGGTGAAATTTTGATTTTAATATTTTTGAATTAGAGTAATACTTGGCGATTGTCATAGG
This sequence comes from Diorhabda sublineata, assembly GCF_026230105.1. Taxonomy (NCBI): domain Eukaryota; kingdom Metazoa; phylum Arthropoda; class Insecta; order Coleoptera; family Chrysomelidae; genus Diorhabda; species Diorhabda sublineata. The sequence goes on from NC_079476.1 coordinate 20,321,717, forward strand.
TGGGAATGAAATATTCCAGCTAAATATAAGTGATAATTTTATTCAACAGCCTCCCTTTATTCTATAAATATTTTCCACACAACCAATGAAAAATAGAAGGTAAATTAATAACAAAAGACTCCCTATTTCTGAAATACCTTCATTTAATTTGCTTTTCTCACTTTTGATGCACCCCGAATAAAAAACTAATAACATTCATTCTAATAAAGAAGTGCACTTAACAAGTTTGTTTGATGAAATGAAAATGAATTTTTTTACACCAAATGTTGCAAAAAATGTATTATACAAGGTTCACAGATTTTCTTAGCAGTTCATTCAAATATTTGTAAAAAAAATAGGTTAAATCGGATTTTTATTTTACTTTAGTTTAAAAATATTGGCAAATATATTTGTTATTCATGTAATTTCATCAAAAATAGAGTTGCTTTATGCTATTCCAAGCAACAAATATGTTCTCAGACAATAGATGAATAGTTTCTTCTTATTTAATTGTTGAAGGATGACTAAGAGGAATAAAAAATTGCTTGCAAAAAAACTTAAACATAAGACAGGAAATTTAATATATTTTTCGAAAATAAAATCAATTTGAAACATTTTTAAAAGATATAAGTGGATACAAAGAAATTGTCATTTATTTAATAGCAGCACCAATTTAGCTTTTTTCGTATCTTATAAAATAAAGAGTCCATCAAAAACCAAAGAAATAGAATAATGGTTAACAATTAGATTAAACAGATAAGTCTTTGGTATTAAAATATTTATTTTTTAAGTGTAAGTTGAAAAACCAGAATCTGAAAATGTGAATAATCATTATACCTTTATTATTCGAGAATTAAAACTATTTATTAATATTCTTTTTTGGAAAAAAATCACAAATAATGATACAACTGCAAAGAAAATACATCATCACAGCCTTACACAAATTATCATCAGAACCTATTTTTCACTTGATCGCAACATTTTCGTTCCTACTTCTTCAACATTAAAACCAAAAAAATGTATTTGACAAAAATTTGTAATTTATATTTAACCATTTTTATCACATTTTTTTTTGTTTTATTTTGGTAACCAACCTCCATTTTCCGTATGTTCCCCAATTTTTTTGAGTGTAAACTTACATTAAGCTCAAAATACTGAGTATAGATTATAGATCATCCCAAATTGATAATTCTTGTTCAAAAAGTATTAGAGAAATTTTGAAAGACTTATAAAAAGAATACAGTTAAATTTAATCATTTTGGGATAACCTTTACCAACAATTTGGGAGAGGGGGTTGAATATATCTACACCTCAATTTAACAACTACAAATGACTTGCAACTAAAAATAACTAGAAATTAAAAGAAAAGCGAGTGTCTACCGTTTCTTCTTTTTGTTTGTAGTAGTAACTTTCTTTCTAATTTTCGATTGAGGGGTATCTGGATGTTCGGCATCATCCACATCTACGATCTTCCTCTTTCTAGTCCTGTTTGGTAAACAAATAAATTCCATAGGTGGTTCTCCGTCAATTTCCAATCGAATTCTTCTTATTCGCTCACTCTGCCTGGATTGAATATACACTTTTTTCTCTCTTTTCTTCTTTTCCGTCTTACTATCAACGGAGTTTTTATCGGACATTACAATTCCGCTAGAGGTGGTTGATTCACGAATAGCATCCGAAATTCTCGATTCAGAACTAGTTGAATTTACTATATTGGGAACACTATTTGGTTCCGGTGGTGCTTGTTCACTAATTTCTTCAGTCTTTATAAGTTCAAGTGAGAGATTAGAGCGCGCTGGTGTCACAGGTCCGCTTTTGAGTGAGCTCTCACTAGTAAATGATGAATTAGAGCTGTTGTTATCTGATGAGCTCTTCTTCAATCTTCTTCTTTGAGCTAATTTAGCATTGAGGACATCCTGTAGCCGGAAACCTTCACGCTCTGCTTGATGAAAAGCGTTAAATGTGGTTTGGAGCGTCCTAGAAAAAAAAATAAAATCACTATCAAACAATTCACTTTATATTCAACATTAGATCCTTGGCATCAATTATGTTGATTTTGTTAAACATTTAGAACCCTAGTAAAGAACAAATTCAAAAGAAAAACGTTACATATACAAAAATAATTATGAAAATAACTGTGAAATGACTTGAACAAATAGTAACTTAAAATATATGAATTCCGACTATGAAAACTGATTATTCAGCCTTAAATGTAGCTTGGCATGGAGCAAGTTAACCTTGCAAGGTCGAAATACTGCATATGATATGAATCTTGTTATTGCATCATGGCTGCCAATAAACAAACTATTCCTTCCCTTTACTAATTTTTTAAAGTTCAATTTATTCATCCCTAACAAAAATAGAGGACGGCAAGTAAAAAAGCTTCCAAATAACTATAAATAACAAAAAACGCGAATCAACAAGACTAAAAGATTTACCACAGAAAATGAAAAAGTTTTTTAATTGTGACCGAATTGATCCGCTGATCTGGCTAGAATATGGTTAGTTGTTGAATAAAAAATAACTGAATTTCTATCTAGAATTGCAACAAGATGATGATAAATCACTTGAGATTTGTCCTTGTATGTTTATGAAGAAAGCATTTTGGTTCTAGTGTTGCATTGAATTTTATGTGAAGCTACTGTTAAAAAATTTAAAAGATCTTTTAAAAATTCAGAAATATTAAATATTTAAAGAGAATGGTGGGAAATCATTCTACTTTTATCTTATCATTATTGTGTTATTGTAAACAAAATTCGATTAAATCATTTTAGGAACAATTTGATAACTGAAAAGGAGAAGGATTCATAATCACGTCAATTGTCAATTTTTTTGCTATAGCACCTTGTCCAGTATAATCCCATGTTCCCGAAATGTTACAAATTGAAGGTTAGCAAATACTTTTTATAGGAAACTGTCACAAAAATTACTACAAAACATTATTAGGATAGATATAATCATTCAAGGAGCAATACTTTTTTATTTGAATTGATTATTGAAAATGTTTATAAAGATAAAACCCAATTCAACATTCAAAGGACAATTCTTTTTTATTTTAATTGATATATTATCAAAATAGATAGCTCAGTAGTTCAGATAAATGTTAAATCAAATTAATTTATGTTGAGTGACCAACCAAAATAAAAATGAATTTTATATTTCAACATCAGGAGTATCTTGTTTTTGTGTTTATATATCACGCCAGTTATTGGTTTTTACTTCTTCGGAAACCAAACATTCATGCGAGACCATTTTTAATTTTAATTTAAATTAAAGTGGACTGAAATAGGTGAATTTTATATAGTTTGATTGTGTTACTTATAAAGGCTATAAATACAAATTGTTAAAAATTCAACAAACCTTTCAGCTGTCGATCCGAGTACGTCTGGTGTCATTAAAGGCGTTTGAGAGAAATTTTGGCTGCCTTGAATCCAAGTGTTGTGTTGGAGATCTATCATTCTCAGTCTTTGTGATGGTTCTACAGTTAGAAGGCCTTCAACTACTACTTTAGCTTCTTTACTCACACCCTGCCAATTTGGAGAATCAAAATTAAAATCGCCCTCCTTTATTCTAGTCATTATTGATGATACTTTTTCATCTCTCGATTTGGCATGAAATGGTGCTTTCCCTGTACAAAAATTATTTATTAGATGAATTGAAAGTGTTTACAAGATATTCAATTTTATCAAAAAATAAATTTGTTGATGAGACTTTCTGTGAATGACAGAAAACAAAAATCTATATCTATTTGTTAATATACGACAAAAATCGGATACTTACCACAAAGCATAGTATATAGAATAACTCCTAAGCTCCATAAATCACAATTTTCATCATAGCCATTTACATCTCCTTTAAGTACTTCCGGAGCTGCGTACTGTAATGTAAAACAAGGTGTATGTAAAGACTCCTGTTCCTGCTTCAATCTAGCGAATCCAAAATCTATAATCTTTATTTCGGCATCATCATCATCTGTGGTAAATACCAAATTTTCTGGTTTAAGATCTCTATGGACAACTCCACAAGAATGCATGAAGCTCACAGCCGATACTAACTTTCTCATTATTAGAGAAGCTTCGCTCTCCGTAAATTTAGACTTTTTTCTTATCCTATCGAATAACTCGCCTCCTTTTAAGTACTCCATAACAAGATAAGTATGACTTTCATCCTGTTTGACATCAAATAGAGATACAATGTTTGGGTTGCCTTGACAAGCTCTCAATAAATTTATTTCTTGTGTACAATCCCTAGCTCTACTAACTATCTTCACGGCATACTCTTTACCAGTTGTTTTATGAATACACCTCCTGCAAATAGAGAACGTTCCATCTCCCAAAATTTCTTCTTTAAAATCAATATCGTAAGTATTGAAAAATGGACTGTCCTTCAATCTAAAATCTTTAATATTCTCGTGTTGTTTGTTAGGTTTATTCAGATCGTCTGATATAACATTCTTACTAAAAAGTACAGATGGAGCTACATAGGAATATCCTTTGAAAATCTTATCGAAATTTGGTGGAACTACAGCGGGCGAATCAGTTGGAGGTAATTGCGTGAATTCTTCACTAAAATTGGAGACGTCTAATTCGTTCCTGCAAAATCAATAAATACGTCAGCAAAGTAAAAAACCAACAAAACAATATGGGGGAAAGTTTTATCAGATTTTAAAAAATGAAGTTCCAAAACTGAGAAGATAACTTTCACTGAATCTTGGAACTAACCCATCACTCAATAAGTCGTGTGACTAACTAAAAAATCGATTTTATTCATCAATGTAATCACACACAATTGCTTCTACATTGGTGCTGAATTTTTTATCGGCGAGCATTTTTTTGAGATCAGCGATTAGCTGGTAGACACTGGGGGCCAGATCTGGACTATACAGCTTCTGATATCTTTACGGCCTCAGCTATCTCACTCAATTACAGTTTACGATTAGATATAATCAATTTGTGAAGTTTTTTAATGTTTTCGGGAGTAATCACCGCAATTGGACGACCAGAACATTTACTATCATCGGTGTCTGTACGGCCACGTTTAAATTCAGTAAACCAATAATAAATGGTTCTTTTAGATGGAGCAGAGTCCAGATAACACTTTTGAAGCCATTGCTGTGTTGTACAGTATTTTTTATTGAGAAGAGATGATAACTTAACACAAGAAATTGTTTTGAATCCATTGTTTTGGAAATAACAAAAATAGCATCAATTAAATGACTCAGTTTTTTCTGACTAAACGAAATTTTAGAACTGTAGATTACAGTATAGATCCATAAACAAAAATTTATGAATTAGAACGAAGTCTTTGCCAGCTAGATTAGCAGCGTTTTCATAGTGGGCTAGTGTCAAAAGTAAATACCAAACTGTACTAATTCTAATTTATTTCGTGTGGGACTGAAATTATGATCAAGTAAAATATAAAAATATGTATAAAAGTATAACAATAATAAAATTTACTTACAATAATTAGCAGCGTTTCAAATTTGGTAATTTCTTTTTTTTTTTTAAACATCAAATTAATCGATTTCAAAAATCAAAATTCAAATTGACGCTTGATAATCTTATAATAAACCTTAATCAAACCTTATCAAGCCATTAAGCCCAAAAATATATTAGAATTAGTGCACTTTGGTGTTTAATTTTGCCACATTCCCACTACGAAAACGTATAACAGGGAAAATTTACTCAAAAGTTGGATTCTGGTTCCACGCAAAAATTGTTATATTAACGTATTGATGGGGCCCCAAAAAATTATTATCTTCACTATGCTTTCACCATCTTGGGTTTAGTTACATTATTCTCCAAACAAGACATACTTTATCATTATATTTATTAGAATCTTTGAACAGATTTTATTAAAGTTTCCATACAAAATAATAAATTATAAAAATTATTTTTGCCTACGTCAAACTTGTGGAAGATAGGCATACTTTCTACCGTTAATCTATATGCCTTTTCGGTTAAATTATATAACTAAGATTTTTTTGTCACTGCGTAGAAATAAATGAGGTTTCAGTAAATTGGAATATAACAAGTGAAAAGAATAATTTTACCTTATCACAGGTTTGAATGGAGCTGGAATTTCCTTTTTAGCTAACTTGTCCCAGTCTAAGTTTTTGAAAAACGGATGCCGTTTCAGTTCTTTGGCGTCTTCTTCACCACCTCCTAAACGTTTTCTCGGATCCTTTACTAGTAATTTAGTAATAAAATCGGCTACTTCTGCTCCTAAATCTGTGAACAAAAATTTTATGGATAATCTAACTTTGAACGTAGATGAAGAAGAGTAGATTTGATCCCAACTAATGAGGACAATTTGCATTAACGCTTTCCGAGCGCCTTCAGCCGCGTCGTTAACAATATTTTTATTGAAATCAGAAATAAAAAGGGCGATGAAATGAAATGGAATAAATATTCAAAGGGCACCAAGAATCTAATATATACTATAGAATAATAAATTAGATTAAAGGACAATGTATCGCGAGAAAACCGAAATAGTTCAGACATGTAATTATCACATTTTTAAAACAGAACCACTTGTTAACAACCTTAGGAATACCATTAAACATATCATAAAAACATCATCATTTAACAGATAGGGTGATAAAATCGACTGATGTTTATGATGTATAAATATTCAACGAGAATTAGGAAATACTCTGCTAAATTTAGAAATTGTATAAAATTATGTCTAGGCATTGATAACAATATTGCACTAAGGGGTTATAATTAATTTTGATTATAGAACCTGCTATCGACTTTCTTAGAGATTTATTATTTTCGTATTTTTTACAAAAGTTGATAATACACTGGAGAGATTACGTCACTTTAATTTTAATAGTAACTTAGCAAAAAAAAGCTGTGAGGATACTTTCTATTTGAATGGAAAAGCTGAGCCCTTCTTCTTCTATAATAATATTGAGTAGAAAGCCAAAGATAATTATTTTAAAGCAATATTCTAGTTAATTTTTAAATTGTATTTTTAAAATTATAAGTGCTCAACTAATCTGAAATATTTTAAGATCGTATCTAATACTTACAATCTGGAATTGGAGGCACAGACTTCAAAATTCTTTTGGAAATTTCTTGTTGAGTATTTTTTTCTCCTTCTACTGTAAATGGGGATGCTCCAGTTAGAAGTTCGTAGGTTAATACACCAACAGACCACCAATCTACAGCCTAAAACAAAAGTATTCTCAACATATAGATCTTCTTACGTATTGGTACAATTGACCAGATATTTCGATAAGATTATGACCTTTAGAATAATCCAATCCCCATTGTTTCGCGTGGGAAATATGTAAACATTGTAGGTACTGATATATTAAGCGTTAAAGTTCAATTCGTGGGAATAAAAATAGCAAAAAGTGACAATTTTAAAACTGTGTACTTGTACAATATTATTAAAATCATGAACGAAGCATGTTCTTGTAACTGTAACCCATAACGGAACAAGCGAGCCAATTTAAACAAGGATGTTGTTTATTCCGAGTAAAACATTTCAATTCAAAAATAAAAGTATGTGCTACTTAATATACAGCGCTAATCGAAAATAACTTCTCCTTTAGTTTAATTGGTGGGCGAAACTTTTCGAAAACATGTAAAATTTGTATGAGTATTGAAATTAAATTCTATATAATATTGGTTTGAATAGTGAAATTTTGATAAACATGATTCAAATCTGCCTTAGATGCACATCCAAAGTAAATATATCTTATATAGTTTCAAAAACTCTGTTTTCATGATAAAATAACCTCAAAATTTAGGTAATCCTGACTATCAATACATTAGTTTTATTCACTTTGTTTTAGCGTAGGAAGATAAGAGTAAGTAGCCAAAACTTTTTTATTATGTTGTCGTATTCTAAAGTTATCATATATTGAAAGAGCATATAGTTAAAGGAAAGATCCGAACGTTTATCATGAAAGAATATACGACAATCAAATAGATTACTCCCCCTTTTCAATTTTCATCATGTCGGATCCGCAAATAATATATTACTGTTTTCTCTATAGTACGTATTATAACCCCTTTCTTGAGTAAATATTTTCTTGTACATTCGTTTAAGAGAAACTTTTCTTGTTAATTACATTAGAAAGGGTAAGGTAAGGTAAGGGTAACAGAAACAATTATCGACTAAAACTGAATTCCATTTTAGTATTTCCAATATTAAAATGGCAAACTGCAAGGACGGATCGAAATGAGCGTGACTGACTTTTTGAATGAAACATGTTTATCAATTTATTCTCCAAATTTTTTTGGTCTCTAACAAAAAATAAAAATATTCGCTATTTATTGCTTCATCCTTTTGAAGGACTTTGCCGCCACTGTTTTGACTGGTTGGTGTTTGGATTGCTGCGTGGATACATCTACGGTAACAAGATGGCGCAAAAGCTAGTCTTTATTGCCGTTGAATAACGCTAAACATTATTTCGTTTGTTGTTATGCAATTGTATTTATGCTAAATTGTGCGTAAACGCGGCACCATCTTACAAAAAATAAATGAAACCACTGAGCCATGTGAAACGCCTATGACTTTCACAATATTACGTACATCAAGTTTTCGAACGGACACACCAAATCGTGAATTTTTTCAATTGTTCCGTGAACAGAGACCTCAACTGGACACCTATTTGAGAGTTTTAATGTTACTAGTATAACCATAATAAAAATCGGTGAACAACTTTTTTATCTTTCAATTTGGTAATGAAAAGTTTTTCCATACTATTTATAAAACTCAGCTTTGGTTTTCTCTTTGTCGCCTAAAGACAGAAGGTAGTCTACTCTCAATGCTTCTCAAGTACAGATTATTGAAATATTGACAGGAGTTAAATGGCAGACGAGTGTTGACAGAAGTAGTGTTATTAAGAGGCCAAATATTCAGAGATTCGCGACTTATCTTATATATTAAAAAAATTGATGATTTCCATTCCGAGTCCGTTCAGGCGTTCTACCCAACCGATTTGCTTAATGTTTTCTTTTCAATGAAAGGTATTGATGCACAGATCAGCCATCAACCGGATTTCATCTAATTTTTACCATTCTCAAGTTATACTCAAATGCGATTTCCCCCTGTACATTACTTATGGGAGCTTTTCACATATACACGTTCTATCCTCAATATCTCAGGTTCTATTGAAGGTAGAGACTTCGTTTTGGTTTAAGAACACTTGCTGAAACACCTTCTTTCTTTTGAGTTTTTGAACACTTAAATCGGTTGAGTTGGAGAGGAGCTAGGCGCGGACATTCAATGTGGAGTTATGGATTTTTGTAGGTTTTTGGCAATTTTTCTACATTCAAAGATCTAAAATAGTTACAGAGTTCGTTCTTTTCTATTATAATGATTTCTGATACTTATTTAAAGGATTCGATGCGAGCGAAGCCGCGGGTAAAAGCTAGTTTATATTATTTCAACATTGTCAAAGCTACTGGAAACAATTTTGTTGCTTCTGTTAGTTTTGTATATGGTTTATCGTTAGATCGATTTGAAATTATATGTCAAGAATTTCATATTAACAAATTCTATAACTTAAATATGAAATTTCTGTGTATGTATATCATCTCATTGTGAAAAACGTGATGCTGGGTCACGTTCGGAACGTGAGTTCCTTAAATCATTATCGATACAATTTTCTCATTTTCTTGGTTTTCCTATGGATATCGTACAGAACACGTTTATCAAAACTCTACCAATGTGAAGGTCAAGGTGAGATTTTTTAGGAAAAATTTCACCTTCAAATTAATAACCAAATAAACCTTCAAATAATTCGTGTTATTCGCAAATAAGTTAATTGGTAGTCATAACCGTCAGTTGAATGGTTTAGTAGAAACACAACATCAAAAATTATACATCCCTCAGGATAATCCGTTATGTTGTTAATTCTATCAGTATTTGAATATTAAATATTGATGTTCCGAAAAATATAAAAACAGATGTTTTTAAACTGAAAACACTATTCACTGCTACTACTACATCGACAGTTATATACTGTTTGACACTCGTTTCGATAACCAAGGTATCGTCTTCAGAGACCGAGGGTGAATCAAAACTTACTAAATTGACCTACATATATAAGTATACTAAACTTATTCACTTTTTTGGACAATCAACCCCCTATAGAGAAATGATTCCAGCGGAAACACCTATTTTAGCAAGAAATTTTTACATTTAATTCTAATAATTTTTTAATATCTAATGAACTATAAAGTTATTTATATTTGCATGATCCGCACTGACAACGTAATTATATATAGGTTGGTTAATTTTATAACTTTTAATTTACCTTCGATCTCCGAAGACGACATATGGTTATCGAATCGGGCGTCAGACAGTGTAATTGTGAGTTTTGGTGTAGTGATAATAGTGAATACTGTTTTTAGAATGGAATTATCTACGGTCGCTGAAATTTCAACTAGTTTTCAAATATTCAAAGATTATTTACAATTTTTGTTCAGATGATGAACTTAATTCTGCTTAGAAAAACATCGTTCAGCTTGTTTTTCACGATAGAACAAACCTGTATATTTCAGTCCTAATCATTGTATGTTTTTGAAGTAGGTCAACTTTTCTTCTCCTATATATTTTTATAAATATATCAGCAGTTGTTGCTCATAAAAGGATTTTTGGCTATAAGAAGTTTCTATAATGATCTTGGCAAAATTGGCGATATCAACATGTCAAAAAAAACCAATAGAAGTTCACATAATTACTCGGTTTTTCAGAGTACTATCCCGTTCACACTCTCAAAAGACGTGACGGCGTGAATAGGAAAAACCGAGAGTTTGATTAAGCATTACGTGCATTATGTTGTACAAATAAAAAAATTTCAAGTCCAGGTATCCAAGATAGAATAGAACAAACTCATGTAAAGTGATTAAAAAATTAACAATATGTAAATTTTATGATAACATTACTATACATTGATGGTTTTGCATTATTATAAATTATGGTTTCTAAAGGTTAAGTAGTGAACTTTGAAATAATTTCCAGCGGTTTCTTCCCTGCAGCTTTGTAATACAAAATTTTCCCCATGTTGTACGCTCAATAGTGTAGAGATACAGCGGGTTACCTCTTTATAACTGTGCCAACTTCGTCTGTTCAAATATTGTATTGTTTCAAAACAAGCACGTCTATCAAGTGTTAGTGCGATCCTGCATATAAGATATGGTTACCGGTTTCTCTCATTATGTTGGTTAGGTTGTCCTTGTCTTCGTTATTGAGGACAGTCTAACGGAATAATTTCGGTACACACACATATTATGTACATAACAATACAGTTATTTCCGAGACTTCCTTTTTAAATTCACAACGTTTGTTTTTAAATTATTTTCACTTTCTCAACACTTGTTTATAGATATATTGCCACCAATATTTTATCAATTAGATATATCACAATAGAAAGAGTATTTTTTTTCAATGAGAACCTTTTACGACGAGTTGTCTTAGTAAAAGTAGTTTTTTCGTATTCATTAAAATATTCGACGAATAAAAAATAAATCGTATATGAATAATGAATACATTACATATAATAACCAATTACCAAGTTTTAAATTGATAAACTTTGTAAAAAATCCTAACAATTATTTTTTTACTCTTCAAATTATAAACATGTTGCTTTTTTACCACCTACCACCCACCACATTCGTTGATTTATTCCGATTCATTCATTATTCTTTCATATGACAAAATAATAATAAAAACATTCTTTTTTAAACTAGTATATTACAAATATTTTTTCTATATTGTATTACGAAATGAAGCAAACATTCAATTTATAATTCAATATATTTCATCACTTTAGTTGAAGAAAATATATAACAAATTGAAATTATATTAAATAGCTAGTTAGTGATCAGATTAATCCAAATCTAACAGTTCTAGTGATAGTGGGTCGTAGGCCTACAATGCAAGAAAAGAGTCGAAACCATAAGCACCATTAAAAAAAATATGATTAAATCTCGTACATGCATTGCTCGTTAAAAATCTTATGATCAAAATCAGGAGAAACATTTTAACTCTTGATTCATTTGAAGATTGATTTCCATTTTTTTCTAATTTAATTTAAGAATGAAACTATCGTTAAAAATTTGTCGAAACAGGAATATTGTACGTAACATTACTGGAGTATTTTTAAAGAATAATGTTATGTTTGGTATTTGTCTGGTAGCCATCAATAGTGAACGTTCTTAGTGAATTTGTATACATGGAAAATTAAGTAGCAAGGTGTAAACGAGACCGTACGACCTGCTAATACCAGCATCGCCGTGGTCGACCAAATGAGGTGACGACTCCAGAAATGTCGAAGAAAATCCACAAGCCGTTAACTGAAAGTGTGTATGCTAGCAGACATAGTAGGCATTTCGAAAAGTACGAAAGCTGTGTGCAAGATGGGAACTGTGTTTGCTCATAATGAAACAAAAGCAGCGTTGCGAAAATATTTCCATCAAGTGTTTGGCAATGTTTCACAGAAATAAAGTCGAATTAATTTTTGAGCCGTTTCATAACCGTGGATGAAACGGGGAACCATCAATCTACACTCACAACAAAAGAGCAATCAAAACAATGGACTGTAAAAGGAGAATCGGCTTCAAAGAAGACAAAGACTGTTCCATCTGCAGGCAAGGTCATGGGATGGATAATTCATTGAAGAAAAAATCATCAACGGCGACGATATTGCAACGTTTGAGTAAAGAGATCAAGCCGCATTTGGTGTTTCAGTTTCATAAGAACAATCCACCAGCTCACACATCTGTTATTGCAATGGCGAAAATTATTGACTTAAAGTTTGAATTGCTACTTCATGCACCTGATTCGCCAAATTTAACCCATCCCAGACAGAAAAAATGGTACGGTGATTAATGATTTTCCAACTATGAAGATGGCAATTAATGGCTATTTTGAGCAGCTTGACGAATCTTATAATAAAAAGGGTATAGAACTTATTTATCATCGCTGGGAATAGTGCATGGAGCCAAAAGGAGATTACATTGGATAATAAATATATTTTTTTCCAATATCTTGTGTTTTCTTTGTTGGGTCAGGTACTTCTGGGACCATCCTCTAATTTATATATCGTAGTACTTACTGAAACTTTGTTGAATAGTAAGTAATAACCTATCTACTTACTTACTTCAGAATATATTGTAAAAGAGAATAAGCATTGTTCAAATATTTCCAAAGAAGAACATCAACAAATCGATGTACTAAACATAGTAAAGTTGTTTAGGTCCAATACACCTATTTGCGAACATTGCAACTCATCATAACATCTATATAGTTAATAATTTTGGACTCTGATGAATCTAATTTCTATTGCCGATATATGTACATTTTGTTTTAAAATATTTTGTTCACCATTTCTACATGTTGTCTGCAAACTCTTTTAGACCTATAGGTAAATTCCTGAAGCTTTTCATAGGTTTTTTTTAAATTTTTATTTACCTATTATTTGCCGCTTCAATATAATCATTGTGTCTAGAATGATAAGCATTCAAGTTTGCCTATAACGCTTATTATACTCTCATTACCACACTTTCTTTAACTTACTCTGTTAGTTTGTCTGTTTAAATGCAAATATCTAACCAAATTTTCACTTACTTCCAATCAACCTATATTCGAAATCTCGTATACTTTCTTGCTTTTGATAGCAATACATAATACAATGAAAAAATTAGTGAAATATTTAACAATACGCGCGAATCCATTGATTTTTATATGTAACAGAATGTTATAGAACTTCTAAATCAAATTAACAACCTCATTAATGGATAGCAAAACATGAAACAAAAATTTTTAATTTCACTAAAAAGTACTTATTACGAAAATATGAACGATGGCACATTTTGAATATTTATTGACTGTTACATATGTATACAACGATAACACCTGGTTATACACCTTTCAGTTTACAGATAATCAGATCGAAAAAGTTACCTGAAAGAAACAGTTCTAGTACATATTGTCTGGTTTATGTACTACTTTTTTGACATCATTTCTTAATTGAGCCCACCGGTCAGTTTCAATCTCTCTGATGATTACTTGAGATACAAAATTTGAAATCACGTTAAATCAAACAAGTTTTGCTGATCTATATCGTAGATAATATAGTTATTCATTGAACCTTTAAGGCCCTATTATAGAGGTCATGCCAATTGCTTCATTATAGAATGTTGTTTTTTTTAAATGAACATATTTCTTGAACAAGTGGAAACTTGTACGCATGATTTAATTCCTGTTATAAAATACAATAATTTGTTTTTTGTATTCAGAAATATGGCTAATCAAATTTATTCATTTGCGGTTTTATTAATCTTGATTTGTTGAGAGTTTCCATATTTGACTTAACCTAGATTGTTTATGTCACGCTCTGGATACATTAAAATGATTGATATAACAAAGTTGGGCGGTTGGTATATTACTACTTAATGTAACGGATTTTAATTTTATTATACATTCACCCCCACTTAACTGTGTAAAAAATGATAAAAATATTTCAAATTGCAAGAAATTAATTATTTTATCAAAGTAATCGTATAATTAAGTATTCAAATAGTTACAAAAAAAACACCTGGTTGACTTGTATTTGATAACTAAGAAGTCTGATACTTATTTCCATTAAATTTATGATTAATAAAGTGCATAATCCAATGCTATTTGCTCAAAGAATTGAACCTTTTTTTTATATTACTATTTTGATAAGAATTTTCTAAGTAATCGTTAATAATACGGCTCACTTTTAATGGCATTTTACATAAACAAAAGAACATTTTTCCGAAATTAGTTTATTAATTCTGTCAAAATGCTTATCTGATCTGATATATAACATCTACCCCTATTTATTTAATGAGAACCCAATAATAAAATGCTCGCATGGAGTTAATCCTCAGATAAAGTTTATTTACAAAGTGGATGGGTTCGAATGATGCAAGGAGTAATATTAAGCAAAATTCGAATTGTCCCTTGGCCTACAATTTAGAAACATGTTTTTAAGCATAGAGCATTTCGTTACTTAAATGTCTTAAAAGTTTATTTTATACAATTCTTAATCTCACTACTTTTAACTTTTAATATAATACTGTTAAGAACAAGTCCACGACGTAGGCCGTGAAGCCGGTTATAATGGAATTCTAAAATTTGGCGAATACGCCGAATCCTTTGATGTTTATCAGTACCTTTTATGCATATTGTTTATAAACAGCGGCCAGTTTTTTATATTATTTTTTTAGAACTAATTTCTGGAAAGGTCTTTTTATTTATTTGTTTTTGTTTCTTCACCTTCTAGAGTTCTAGAAATGTTGTTTCTAATATAAAATCGAGCATGTTTAGCGGAGTTAGTTAGTCATAATGAACGGAACCCCTTAAATTGGAAGTTGAAATGGCACCAGTAGTTTTTCCTTTAATAAGAAACTTCAACCTTTTTTGGATATGGATATCTATTTTAAATAATGTTTTAGACGGAAATAAAGAATACAAACTAAATCCTGACGATTCCTATGTGTAAGAGGCCTGAAGTTATCAACAATGTATTGTCCAATTTATGATATTCTCCTATCCAGCTATCGACCATAAACATTTACAAAATTTATTATTCTCTCTGATAAATTCTAACCGTCCGATAGAATTAGAATCGCAAGACCAATTTACTATCATGTAGTACATTCTCGAACACGACTGCTGTCGAAATTTAAACCACATTGGATTCGTAGTTTTGTTTTGAGCGCTTGTGGAAGCGAGCATGTCGTCGGTTTTTAGAAAAATGGAAAAGGAAGGGGTTGGTTGTTTATTTGGATGGAAAATCGCGCGAAGAAATCAAAAAGCGTTTGAATGCTGTGCATGGTAACTTCCTTCGCTGAAGATCTTCAAAAATTATTTCAACGGAATCCAACGTAAAGGCACGTTGTTTTTTGATACTCAGAAGACCAATCCGAAAGAGTTTCTGCATAGTTTCGTGATAGTTTACGGAACATGGATCCACTAGAAAGTGAAGAAAAGTCGAGAAAGTTGACATCATCCAATGAATGCGTTCCAAAAAAGGCTATCGGCCACCTTTTTTTAGAATTTTACAAAGTGTAATCTGCATCGACTATTTAGAATGGGGTAAAAAGGTCACAGGGCTGTAATATGCACAATTGTTGAGCTAATTCGATGCCAAATTGAACATAAAAAGCTTTATTTGAAGAAGTCACACTTCCGCTGTCGCCTGACATATTGTTCAGGCTCCGCGCGACTTCTTTTTGTTTCCAAATTTGAAAAAATCCCTCACAGGTAAATCCCTCACAGGTCATCGCCGCCACAAAGACCCGTTTTGCATACCTTGAGAAAATGTATTTATTGGACGGGTTAAAGAAGTTGGAGACTATATTGAAAAATAAAACGCAACGTTTTGAAATTTTCGTTTTTCTTAGATAGATTAATAACTTATCAAACCACTCTCGTATGTATGACGGAAGTTATAATTTTTTAAATATTTCAAATATTGCAAAACGTTTAAATACTAGCATTGACATAAATATAAACGATGTTCTGCCATTTAATTAGAATATGAGGAGGCTTTCTGCTGAACTAATTGTTGCTGATATAACCATCATGTTTCGAAATTCAACTGGTTTATATTTTGCAATTTATAATGAAGTTTCGCAGTTTGCTAAAAAATTTGTATATTTATATCGAACAAGGTTATTTAAGAAATTGTTGAATTTGCAAAACTATCGTTATATTATGGAAAATACATCAAAATAAAAAATATTTCTCGTTATAGCGCAAGTCTTGTATTTCAATACAATTGGAAAATGCAAGAAAGAGCATTTACTGAATTAATCAATCGTACATGTTTGTATGAAATGAAATTACTTTCTCCTTGAGTATTGTCGTCTAAAAATCAATAATAGATATTTTGCTAAAAAGAAAATTTAAACCTATATAAACACGCTACCCCTTTTCATTTCAATTATTCATAGGAATATTAATTACTTTTAGGCCGTTGAAGGGACATACGAATAATTTTAATTATATTGTAATGTGAATTGTATTCACCATCCATCTATTACTTTCTGTTTCGCTTCACAATTACCCTTTAGGGAGATTAACTCCCAAACAGCTTGAAAAAAGATAAGTTATTAACACTGTATCTGTATCACTACTTATCCACCAATTTAGTGACTACCTAATATCAATAAAACGACTGCCAAGTTTCTCTCACTATACGAGAATCAAAAGAGAAGCCCAGATGACTCGACAAAGTGAGATTGATTCTGTAGTTTTTTAATCCTCAGCTGCCTCCAAAGAAATCTTGTGGCAGAGCGGGAAACGAATGAAAATAATGTGATGTGAATGTGAAGGAAAAACAAAAGTTCTGAATTAAATTAGATGCCAAAAACGACTAATAAATCGCGCAGGTAAATGAAATGTTTAAATAACTTGTTGGAATTGTTGCTATGAGAGACCTTAAAACTTTCGTGAATCCGTTATAAATGACAGTTCTTAAAAAAATATTAGAAATATGTGTTGGGTACTCAGGTTAGCTATAACGTTTTTTTTGATGATTAATTAGTGGGCTGACGCACCTTTTCGAATAGAGTGACTATTTAAAACAAAAAAAACATTAATCTCTAAACATTACTTAATGAAATGGAAAAAAAATTGATCACATCCAACGATTAATTCATTAATTTTGGCAATTACAAAAACGGATGTGTGAGCTGGTGCATTGTCTTGATGAAACAACACTATTTTCTTAGCCAAATGCGGTCGTTTTTGATTTATTTCTCACTCAAATGTTGCAATTTAATACTCGCCGACGATATTTTTCCCCTTTTCAAGGTAATCAACACTGATTTCAGGTAATTTTTGTAGTTGTGTTTATTAAAACTTTCTTTTTAAAAACGTGATCTAAAACTGCGATATTGTTATGATTGACAACTAATCTTTTAAATAGAGAGAGAAATTTTTAAGCATTAATCGTGAAAAAAAATGTGCCGTCTGTAAAGTATTTTCAAATAACAACAATAAATACCTATTAGGTAATTATTATATGATACTACTCTTTCGTCGCCATAGAATAAAGCTGACAATAATATTTAATTAATAAGTTCCTGCCCTACAAACCTTTCCGTTAATTTATTTATCTACAATTAAAGATACGACACCGCTCATTTTAATATGTAGGTCGAGTTTCGCTGTATTTAAATTCAAACCTTGTCAGTGACATAATTGCTAAGTAAAAACAAAAAGTTTATTTGGGTGATAAATAGTGCATATCCAATGGTTTGTACAAAATATAAAGTTTAGACATAGATTTATAAAAAAAAAATTTCAAGAAAACATAATATTTATAGGTATTTTGAACGTGAACAAATTACTCCTAAAACTCGAATATAAACACGGCATACTGGGCAGTAAGGAAATATAATTGGTCCCAAAATCTAATTAGGTATGTCATAATTATGAATACATCCTCCGTATTAGGAGTTTTCTGTTTTGCTGAACATGAACATACGAGGTCTGGCTATAAAATAACGAGACTGCGCGTCTGGAGAGCGCCCTAGATGGGTGGGGTGAAAAACGAGAAGTGCGTTGGATATTTAGATATCTTGTATATGCACGTCCCAAAACACGTTTCCGTCACTATTATAGTATTTGTGCAGTAGCGGTTTGAAACGAACCGTGTTTTTTTCTCGTACAGAAAACCACGTGTGACGAAAAACATGAGCAACGTATCAAGTTCAAATTTCTCGTTAATTTGAAAAAAGCTCCGACAATTTTCTATCTCTTTCTCGTGTGTTTGAGTGGTGTAAGCGCTTTAGTGAGGGGCGAGACAGCATTGAAGATGACCAGCGCCCAAGTCGCCCTGTGACTGTCTCGACTCCGAAATCCGACCTCCGACCAAAATCAACCAAAATGTGTGTGCAGATCGAATGATCATCCGGATGATTGCCGATGCTGTAAACGCCGATAAGCAAACGATTAGAAAAATTTTACAGAGAAATTACATATATGACAAAAGTCTGTGCGAAGTTGGTGCCAAAAAATCTGACTCCTGACCAAAAACTCTTGCGTCAACGGCTCTGCTCATATTTCTTTGAAAGGTTAGAAAAAGATCTGCTTTCGTCCCTTGTGGTGTAATATAAAGATACACAAAAAACTCCATGTATCGAATTTTCACCTAAAAAGCATAGAAAGATATATAGTGTTGGATAAAAAAAATTGCAGTTTGTTTGTGTCATGAAAAAATCTAAATACAGGCATAAAATATTAGTAGCTAAAAATATGTGGTTAGGTTAGATTAGGTTAGGTACGAAAAACATTTTTCATCTCCTTTTCTTGCGAGGCACCAAAAATTCTCTTTCGGTACTCCAGCCGTCAAAAGGGTTCCTAAATCGTTATTTATTTCGACTTAGCTTCTGATTTTCCTATTGTCATCTATCAGTTTTTTAGACACGTGACTCTATAATCTGTTGTTACTACCATTGGTAATGTATTTGTAAGTAATTTGGTTATGACGTATCGAGGTTACAAATATTGCAATATGAACAAGT